>NC_081561.1:143944158-144091181 GCF_022355385.1 Mustela nigripes | reverse complement strand
AATTGATTTTATATCCTGACACTTTACTGAATTCCTGTATAAGTTCTAGCAGTTTTGGAGTGGAGTCTTTTGGGTTTTCCACATATAGTATCATATCATCTGCGAAGAGTGATAGTTTGACTTCTTTGCCGATTTGGATGCCTTTAATTTCCTTTGTTGTCTGATTGCTGAGGCTAGGACCTCTAGTACTATGTTGAATAGCAGTGGTGATAATGGACATCCCTGCCAAGTTCCTGACCTTAGTGGAAAAGCTCTTAGTTTTCCCCCATTGAGAATGATATTTGTGGTGGGTTTTTCATAGATGGCTTTGATGATATTGAGCTTTGTGCCCTCTGACCCTACATTCTGAAGAGTTTTAATCAGGAAGGGATGCTGTACTTTGTAAAATGATTTTTCAGCATCTACTGAGAGTATCATATGGTTCTTGTTCTTTCTTTTATTAATGTGTTGTATTGCATGGATTGATTTGCGGATGTTGAACCAACCTTGCAGCCCTGGAATAAATCCCACTTGCTCGTGGTGAATAATCCTTTTCATGTACTGTTGGATCCTATTGGCTAGTATTTTGGTGAGAATATTCACATCTGTGTTCATCAAGGATATTGGTCTGTAATTTTCTTTTTTGATGGGATCCTTGTCTGGTTTTGGGATCAAGGTGATGCTGGCCTCATAAAATGAGTTTGGAAGTTTTCCCTCCATTTCTATTTTTGGAATAGTTTCAGGAGAATAGGAATTAATTCTTCTTTAGGTGTTTGGTAGAATTTCCCTGAGAAGCTGTCTGGCCCTGGGCTCTTTTTCGTTTGGAGATTTTTGATGACTGTTTCAATCTCCTTACTGGTTATGGGTCTGTTCAGATTTTCTGTTTTTTTCTGGTTCAGTTGTGGTAGTTTATATGTCCCTAGGAATGCATCTATTTCTTCCACATTGTCAAATTTGCTGGGTAGAGTTTCTCATAATATGTTCTTATAATTGTTAATATTTCTTTGGTGTTGGTTGTGATCTCTCCTCTTTCATTCATTTTATTGATTTGGGTCCTTTCTTTCTTTTTTTTTTTTTTTTTTTTTTTTGATAAGTCTGGCCAGGGGTTTATCAATCTCATTAATTCTTTCAAAGAACCAGATCCTAGTTTTGTTGATTTGTTCTGTTGTTTTCTTGGTTTCTATTTCATTGATTTCTGCTCTGATCTTTATGATTTCTATTATCCTGCTGGGTTTAGTCTTTCTTTGTTGTTTTTTCTCCAGCTCCTTTAGGTGTAGGGTTAGGTTGTGTTTTTGAGACCTTTCTTGTTTCTTGAGTAAGGCTTGTATCACTGCATATTTTCCTCTCAGGACTGCCTTTGCTGTGCCCCACAGATTTTGAACCATTGTGTTTTCATTATCATTTATTTCCATGAATATTTTCAATTCTTCTTTATTTTTATTTTTATTTTTTTGCAAGTAAGGGTTTTTTTTTTTAAGATTTTTATATATTTATTTGACAGAGATCACAAGTAGGCAGAGAGGCAGGCACAGAGAGGTAGGCACAGAGAGGCACAGAGAGAGAGAGAAGGAAGCAGGCTCCCTGCTGAGCAGAGAGCCCCATGTGGGGCTCGATCCCAAGACCCTGGGATCATGACCTGAGCCGAAGGCAGGGGCTTAACCCACTGAGCCACCCAGGTGCCCCTTCAATTCTTCTTTAATTTCCTGTTTGACCCATTCATTCTTTTTTAATTTCCTGGTTGACTTCTTTAGTCTCCATGTATTTGGGTTCTTTCCAAATTTCCTGTTGTTATTGAGTTCTAGCTTCAGAGCATTGTGGTCTGAAAATATGGAGGTAATGATCCCAGTCTTTTGATAACGGTTGAGACCTGATTTATGGCCCAGGATGTGATCTATTCTGGAGAATGTTCAATGTGCAGTAGAGAAGAATGTGTATTCTCTTGTTTTGGGACGGAATGTTCTGAATATGTCTGTGATGTCCATCTGGTCCAGTGTGTCATTTAAGGGCTTTATTTCTTTGTTGATCTTTTGCTTGGATGATCTGTCCATTTCAGTGAGGGGAGTGTTAACGTCCCCTACTATTATTGTCTTATTGTTGATGTGTTTCTTTGATTTTGTTATTAAGTGGTTTATATAGTTGGCTGCTCCCATGTTAGGGGCATAGAAATGTAAAATTGTTAGATCATCTTATTGGACAGATCCTTTGAGTATGATATAGTGTCCTTCCTCATCTCTTATTATAGTCTTTGGCTTAAAATCTAACTGATCTGATATAAGGATCGCCACCCCAGCTTTCTTTTGATGTCCATGGCATCTTTTGATGTACACAGCATGGTAAAGTGTTTTCAACCCCCTCACTTTAAATCTGGAGGTGTCTTTGGGTCTATCATGAGTTTCTTGTAGATAGCATATTGATTTTTTTTTAATCCATTCTGATACCCTGTTTCTTTTGATTGGGGCATTTAGCCCATTTACATTCAGGGTTACTATTGAAAGATATGAATTTAGTGTCATTGTATTGCCTGTAAGGTGACTATTACTGTATATTGTCTCTGTTCCTTTCCGGTCTACTACTTTCAGGGTCTCTCTTTGCTTAAAGGACCCCTTTCAATATTTCCTATAGAGCTGGTTTGGTGTTTACAAATTCTTTGAGTTTTTGTTTGTCCTGGAAGCTTTTTCTCTCTCCTTCTGTTTTCAATCATAGCCTAGCTAGATATAATTTTCTTGGCTGCATGTTTTTCTCATTTAGTGCTCTGATCATGCCAGTTCTTTCTGGCCTGCCAGGTTTATGTGGATAAGTCCACTGCCAATCTAATATTTTTACCATTGAATATTACAGACTTCTTTTCCTGGGCTGCTTTCAGGATTTTCTCTTTGTCGCTAAGACTTGTAAATTTTACTATTAGATGATGGAGTGTGGACTTTTCTTATTGATTTTGAGGCGGGTTCTCTGTGCCTCCCAGTTTTTAATGGTTGTTCCGTTTGCCATATTAGGGAAATTCTCTACAATAATTCTCTCCAATATACCTTCTGCTCCCCCTCTTTCTTTCTTCTTCTTCTGGAATCCCAATTATTCTAATGTTCTAATATTTCATCTTATGGTTTCACTTATCTCTCAAATTCTCCCCTCGTGGTCCAGTAGTTGTTTGTCTCTCTTTTGCTCAGCTTCTTTGTTCTCTGTCGTTTGGTCTTCTATATCACTAATTCTCTCTTCTGCCTCATTTATCCTAGCAGTAAGAGCCTCCATTCTTTATTGCACCTCATTAATAGCTTTTAGAATTTCAACTTGGTTAGATTTTAGTTCTTTTATTTCTCCAGAAAGCTTTTATTTCTCCAGACTGGGTTTCTCTAATATCTTCCATGTCTTTTTCAAGCCCAGCTAGCATCTTGAAAATTGTCATTCTGAACTCTAGATCTGACATGTTACCAATGTTCATATTGATTAGGTCCCTAGCCTTTAGTACTGCCTCTTGTTCTTTTTTTTGTGATGAGTTTTTCTGCCTTGTCATTTTATCCAGACAATAATATATGAAGGTGTGAATAAAATACTAAAAGGGTGGTAAAGACCCCAGGAAAATGTGCATTAACCAAATCAGAAGAGACCCCAAATCGTGGAGGGAAGAAAGGGGGTAAAAAGAATTTCAGCAAAAGAAAAAAAAAAGATAACAAATAAAGAAAAAATATGTATGTAAAAAAAGAAAATATATATATATTAGACTGATGACTAGAATAGGGTCACCCACTTAATTTTGGGAGTATTTTGGTGTCTTAGAAAAAACAACCTCCCAAAATTTTAGAGTGAAAAACATATATAAGAAAACACAATGAAGGGATGGAATATGACTATAAAGATGACTTTTTTTTAAATTTTTAAAAAAGGAGTTAATAAGATAAGTTGGTTGGGAGAATAAAGAAAAAGAAAATGGAGAGGATTTTCTCAGGCTGGAGACTAGAACAAAGCCGTGTGCTAGATTTAGGGTATATTTTGATCTATTAGAAGAAGTTGTACCCCAAATTTTTTTAGAAGAAAAAACCCTATGTGTATACAAAAAGTAAAGTTAGATACAATGAAGAATAAAATATGACTATAATAATGAAGGTTCAAAAAAGAATTTTTTAAAAATTAAAGTATTGTTAGGATAAACTAGTTTAAAAAGGTTAAAAAAGGGAAGGGTAAGAGTTAAAAAAATTTAGCAGAAGAAAAAAAATAAAATTTTAAAAAATTAATTAATTACAAGACTAAAGAATCATGGGGAGAAAGCCATGAATTCCATGCTTTGCTTTCTCCTCCTCTGGATTTCCGCTGTTCTCCTTGGTAAGTGAACTTGATCTTGGCTGGATTTCTTGTTGATCCTCTGGGGGAGGGGCCTGTTGCAGTGATTCTCAAGTGTCTTTTCCTGAGGGGGAATTGTACTGCCCTTGCCAGGGGCCAGGCTGAGGAATCCGCTGGGGTTTGCTTTTGGGAGCTTTTCTTCCCTGAGCGCTTTCTGTAGAGTTCCGGAGGGCGGGAATGAAAATGGCGGCCGCCCAATCACCCGCCTGGAGGAGCCCAGAGCTCGGTGCCCCACTCCTCAGTGCACCCTCAGGGAAAAGCGCTCAGTCACTCCCATCCCCCTGGCCTCCAGCCACGCTCCAACCTCACCCAGCCTGTGACCAAGCATCTCTCTCTCTGGCACACAGCTCCGCCTGGAGTCTCTGAACCTCGGAGATCCATGAGCTTTTCTGGAGGGCGCATCCCCGGATCTTGTGGGGACCCCACTTACAGAGCAGTGGCCTCTGCCATGGATTACGGCTCAAGGTAACCTTGAGTTGAGAGCTCAGGCCTCGGCTCTGTCTCTGTAGCCGGCTTCCCTGCTCTAATACCTGCGAGCTCTGAGATACTGACACCCCCGATCCTTCTGTGACCCCGTGCAACCTGAGGCCATGCTGACCCCGTGTGGGCTTCACCCCGGTTTCACCTCTGGAGCGATGTCCCTCCGTGGAGCCGACTTTTAAAAGTCCTGATTTTGTGCTCCGTTGCTCTGCCGCTTGCCAGGAGCCGGCCCCGACCCCCGTGGTCTATCTTCCTGGTGCTTTGGATTCACTTCTCCGCCAGTCCTACCTTTCAGAAAGTGGTCATTTTCTGTTTTTAGAATTGCTGCTCTTCTTCTCTTTGATCTGCTGTTGGATTTGTAGGTATTTGCAATGGTTAGATAAGCTATCTAGCTGATCTCCTGCTACCTGATGCCATCTCAACCTGCCACTTCTCCACCATCTTGACTTCTCCCCTGAAATGTCACTATTTATACTAAGTTCATCCATTGTCTTTAAGAAAAGAAAAATTATGTCAGTTAAATACATAAATGATGGCCAAAATGACCCAGGTACCCAAAGGAACTGAAAGATGGGGAAGCTGACAGTTACCTGGGACCATGCAGAGTATTTCCTTATCACAGTAGAAGGCCATCCTTTTGTTTTTGAAAGTACAGAGTAGAAAATAATGCCTTTTGTGTGTTCCTTTATGTATATAATTAATTATATTTTCAACATATAGTAATGGAATTATTGTTGAGTGAATTATATTACGCAGTTTTTACAAGAGTTGATTATAGTCCTTTAGTGAAGTGGCATGACTGGAAATGACCCTAGAGCTTTTTACCATCCTGTCAAAGAACCACAGCTCTTTGTTTTGGACTCATGTTCTAAGAAGGATGTTTGGAAAACAGTCCTAGCATCTTCACAGGAGGGTCAGATGCTGATGGGTCTTGCTGTAGTCTGTGTCATCAAGGTGTGTGCTGGTTGTGGTGGAGACGAGTTTACAGAATGGATTTCAGCCTATCAGACCAACACACTTCAGCCCAGTGCCAGCTTTTATCTTTGATCCTGCACTGTTAGAAAAACAGTATTCATGGATATGGATTACTGTGTATGACACATAGAAAGGAGCAAGTAATTTGATTAGAATGTATATATATGTATGTGCTTGAAAATATATATATATATGTAAATCTATCTTCTATCTATATAGGAAATGATTACTATAAGTTATTTTGCACAAGGTCATTTTATATGTGTATTTATATATATTATGGAGACATTATTCATATATTAGATATAGTAGTATAGCTTAGGAGCTGAGCAATTAAAACAGAAAAGTTTCCTGAAACACATTTCAAGGCAGATAGTGGGGGAGCAGATGGGGATACTGGACCCTGAAGGAACATCCCCATGCTTTGACATTGGGAGTCCGGCTGTTTTTCTTGGGCGTAGAAAGGGTGAGCAAGTGCTCACTTGGGGCACGTGAAATCACCTCCCTCTGACTAGCACTGGTGGGATGGATCCTCTATTATAAAGATGATGTATTATAAAGATGTTGGAAACCCTGGACTTCTCTTTGCCCACCACCTGTTATCAGGGTTTTGTTTTTATATCTGCAAGACTTAAAACTAGAGAAGGGAGGATAGTAATACAACATAGTGGTATCCCTAAGTACATACGCTTCCCATGATTCCGTAGCAGAAGGCCGGGAGGAGGCCATGGGGAGAATGAGGACTAGAGGTCAGGACAGCGTTTAGAAGTTTGACTTAAACATAGTAACTCACAGAAATGTTCTCTCCTTCCAGTTAGGAGACTGATAGAATGATGAGGGCTCTCCTGCCCAGATCCAGTTTCCGTGGCTAGTCTCCACTTGCCCTCCCTGGAAGAGCTCGTGGGCTGTGGGAGCAGCAGGTTTGGTGGGAACTTACTGAGCAGTTATCCAGAAAGTGACTTGGGGAGTGGGTGACTGGAGTGCCAATTGTCCCAGGCTGGAAACTTGTATATTTAGTCAAGAGTGTGTTTAATAAAGTATACTAAGATGGCTGATTTAATTAATAGAGAGTTCTAAAATTTTAAAGTATCTTTGAAGAGTCAGTGTATATTGAATGACTGCTCTGTACAAAAATAAATAAATAATAATAATAATAATAATAAAATATAATAGACTTCAAGGAGTGTGTGATCTGATGAAGAAGATGAAAAGATCTGCCATGAAAGAGGCACAACATGCTTTGGATGGTCCAAGAAAGGGGAAAGCAGTTTCCCAGTGGACCCATGAGGCCTTTATGACAGATGGAGTCCTGAGGGAAGGAGCCAGAGGCACCAGCAGGGGAAAGGTGCTCTGCGGAAAAGACTGTTGGAGAACAAGACTTTGGTTAATCTAGAGCCCTGCTGCTGGGAGAGCAGACAACAATCCTGCTGGGGTAGGCTGGGAAGAATCATACTCACTCATAAACGTCTTCAAGTCAAGGAGTTTGTCTTTTATTCACTAGGCAGCTCATTGTTTTGTTTTACTTTGTTTTGGGCACCCCAGATATTCAGAGGTTTGGGAAGATGATGGATGCCCAGCATCAGGGATTTTATGATGCAGATATGTCTGAGACCATGACTTTTATAACTTCTACGGCCTTGTCTCTGAAACTCTCTTCTTTTTATTGTAGTCAGTGCCTCCCAAGTTTACCCAGGCTCTTTTAGTCAAGGTCACTGTCAGTACTTACTGCTCCTCAATAGCAGTACAGACTTCGTGCCTGGATTGTATCACCTGCCATCTTGGCCTATTATTAATTGGTTTATCAGTGGTTGTCCACATTTCCCCCTATTCTTGGGGTTCTTAAATGACAGAAACGCATTTTACTCATCTTTCTGCCCACTGCCTCTCAAAAGAAGAAAAAGGAAACAAGAACACAACTGTGTGTGTCCATTGCTTTAGAGGCATTACCTATTATTCCTCCTCCACATCCCTTTCTACAAGACAGGAAGTGCATACTCACACAGACACAATATTGTGAGCAAGATCATTAAGCAACTCAAGCATAATGCCAGGATTTATACCCAGTCTGTTTTGACTAAGACTCTTTTTCTAATGTATCACATTAGATACATTAGATGCATCTATTGAAGATGGCTAGCCAGCGCTTATTGGTTGAATGAATGAGTGAATGAATGAAAGAGTTGTGAAATACATTTATTCGAAACTTGATTCATTCAGAGAGAAATAGATTGTAAGTGGGTAGAACGCGAGTGTCCCATCTTGAGATACTGTTGTTGCTCTTTGTGACTGTTTACAATGATACCACACAGGCTGACCCAGTAATGCAGTTTGAAAGTTGGAGGCCTGTTCCTACGTTTTATCAACAATATGAACGTGAAGAGCATCCCTGCAGCTAATAGGCATCTAGAGCCGGAACATGTCATTTCAGTTGTCAGTGTTTGGGGACTGACATTCCTAGGACATTATTGCATTTTTTTCTGATTTATTAAAGGAGACTTGGAATGATGCCTTACAATTTTGGCTTCTGGCAGTGGTGTGGGGTACTGGCTACTAAGTTCACAGTGTGTCTCAGGCTCCAGGAGAGAAAGAGACTTTCTCAGTTTACATCTACTATAGAAAGGTAGAGCTGTGTCCTCTGTTCTGTGTACAGAATATCATACTGAGTTTTTTTTTTTTTTTTAAAGATTTTATTTATTTATTTGTCAGGCATAGAGGGAGAGTGAGCGAGTGAGCACAGGCAGACAGAGAGGCAGGTAGAGGCAGAGGGAGAAGCAGGCTCCCTGCCGAGCAAGGAGCCTGATGCGGGACTCTATCCCAGGACCCTGGGATCATGACCTGAGCCTAAGGCAGCGGCTTAACCAACTGAGCCACCCAGGCGTCCCACCATACTGAGTTTTAATTCAGATACAGGTAAGAGGTCTGTTAAACCCAGTTTATGTTTTGAATTCAGATTTATCCTGACCTTTTGTGTGCAAGAGAGAGTTATTTTTTTAAATAAAGATTTTTATTTATTTATTTGACAGAGATCACAAGTAGGCAGAGAGGCAGGCAGAGAGAGAGGAAGGGAAACAGGCCCCCCGCTGAGCAGAGAGCCCGATGTGGGGCTCGATCCCAGGACCCCAGGATCATGACCTGAGCCAAAGGCAGAGGCTTAACCCACTGAGCCACCCAGGCGCCCGAGAGAGTTATTTTTTTTATCACAAGTAGTTTCCATTTCTTGTTAACTCAGACCAAGTTAAATCTCAACATCAGTAGGGAGCCCAGTGCCTGCCATAATGGGGCATGGTGCCAGGACACAGAGATATAGACATTACCCCCTTGAGGAGATGACAACCCTGCCAGCTTTAGGTCAGAAATCATAGAGGCTGAGTAAGAAATATCAGAAGATACTACCCAAGGGACTCTTAACAGTGCAAGGGGATGGAGGAAAGATAAAACCAAGCCCCTGCCTGTCAGACCCTGGGGGATGTGTAAGGGGTATGCACTGTGAAGTGTGTGCTCGGGTCTCCATGATATAGGCTCAGCTCTGGAAGATGACAGAAGTATACTGTGTGCGTGCATACATAATAATCACATATTTTCACTAATGGCAGTAAAAATGTTTGTGGAAAGCTGGGTTGCTATTTTATATGTCTATAAAAACAGCGGTTGAGTCTAGAGACATGCTTGGCTTTGTGCTATAGAAGTTCACATAGGGATTGTAGCCATTGTATTGTCTGGAGGAAGGAAGAGGTTGGGGTGACAGAGCTCAACCAAAGTATACATCAGGAAGACCTCTCCAGTTTGGGTAACCAGGGAAAGTATGTTTTGTTGTACTCTCCAGTGGACATGTGTTCGATTGTAAGGAGTGGTTGTTGGCTGGTCCTGTTATAAAGAGTATTATAAGTTTTAGAAAAATATGGTAAAAAAGTAAATAAAGGATACCATTAACTTTTTCCAGCAAATTTTGAGTGATTAGACAGAAAATCAATAATCGTAAAGCTTTTTCAGTATCCTTTTGTGTTCATATTACTTACCCCCTTTCCACTACTTGTGAGTGCCAATTACATACCTTTTTACATATTTCTTTTTATTTTTAAAGATTTCTTTATTTGAGAGAGATTATGAGCAGGAAGGGGAGTGCGAACCCCAAGCAGACTCTGTGCTGTGTGTAGAGCCCAATGTGGGGCTTGATCTCATGACCCTGATATCCCAACCTGAGTGGAAACCAACAGTTGGACACCTGACTGAGGAACCAAGGTGCCCCGCATATTTATTTTTCTGTAAATTTTAGGATGTCTTTGTACTTTGAATATAAAACATATGCTCCATTAAAAATGCTACTAATAACAATTACCCGTGCATGCTTTGGACTTCTTGTACACTTCCAGTGCTTTTCTCATTGCATGCACAGGGCAACCGAAAGTGGTAGGATGAGGAAGTGTATCTTCTCCATTTCACCGATGAGGAACCTGAGACTGGAGATTTAAAATGGTCACCAAGGACATGGCTCCTAAGTGGCAGGTCTGAGACTTTACCTGGAGCCTCGGATTCCAGATTCTTTGCATTTTCCATGAGGCCTCACCATTCTACGGCAGCATGTGTAATTTCAACATGGTGTTGAGTATTGTCGTGAGCCAGTTAGCAAGGTTTTCTGAATCTAGCCCAGCTCTGTCTTCCAAGGCTGACCCGAGCACCCCGCTGCCCCGGGGAAACGTGTGTGCCCCTCTCCTCAGGCAGGCCAGTGAAGGTCTCTCTCGACCCCACTGCCATGTCCCGCCAGATTATCCTGTTTTCTGGTTTCTGTCTGGGTGTTAAAGCCATCATTCAACAGGTTTTAAGAAACCCACAAAATGAATGAAAACTGAGAACTGCTGGTGCATACTGCTTTTATGATTTTCCATGCTGATATCAGTGTTCTGCTTTTCTGGGTGGGATTCGCAGAGAGCAGAGGAGGAAGAAAGCATTTGGGTATCCGTGCATTCGTGGTTCGCAAATCACAAGGGTATTTTCAGTGTGATGAATAACCATGACGAGGAGCAAAGTGGTATTTCTAAACTACCAATTTTATATTCATTAAGTGAGAATGAAACCGGTCAGTCTAAAAGTGTCACTGAAGCTGAGCACAGTGATGCGCCTCCCTTCCACATCGTTCTGCTCCCTTCTGCTACTGCTCTTTGCATGGAAACGTTTAAAATTTAGTTGGTAATGTCCTCGCCTCAAAACTTTACATTTTCTATCTTATTTTCTGTTGTTCACATAGTACTTAAATTTATACCAAACCACAACACAAACCTTCTAGGAGAAGTTTAAATATTCTGTGAATAGAATTTATGAACCTGACAACTGGACTTGGGTACGGCTAATGACTACTTTAAATATAAGTTATGTATTTAAATGTATTAAATGTAAATTATGAATCTGCTATTTAAATTTCTTCTTCCTGATTTTGCTTTTATTGTAACTTGTCCTGACTTCTGCTGTGTACTTCCTATTTAGATTGGCTAAGTTCGGTCTGTTGTTTTGTGATGAGAAGCTGTCTGTCTGGGCTGTACATCTAGGACGAATGTGATGGAAGGAGTACCCATTTGGGTTCAGCTGGAGCAGCAGTTGTCACTTGTTAGTGCACGTTGGGCAGGCTGCTTCCCCTCAGCTTCCCCTCCCAGGGTAGCTTGTGTGACTAAAAGGAGTGAATGTGTGTGTGTGCTTGACAAGAAGGAAATATCCATGAGGGCTGTGTTGCTTTTTCCTGTTATTCTGTCCTTTACAACATACAAACACTGTGGAATCGCTGTGTTGTACACTTGAAACTAATGTAGCGCCTGGTGGCTCAGTCGGTTAAGCATCTGAATGTTGATTTCAGCATAGGTCATGATCTCAGCGTTGCGAGATGGAGCCGTGTGTTGGGCTTTGTGGGGAGTGTAGCGCCTCCTTAAGATTCTCTCTCCTTCTACCTTAGCTTCTCTCTCTCTCCCTCTCAAAATAACTAAATAAGTAAATAAATAAATAAAAACAAATAAGTGAATAAAAAGAAATAAAAAATCAAACATATAGACACTATATAAGTAAGACTTGTTGCTTTGTTTAATTTAGTCTTTACGAGCTAATTGCAAATTAGTTCTGTATTTGAATTGATCAGTTTTAACTGGTAGTATTCAGGGGACTGGTTTTACCTCGACTACACAGCTCAGCTACGTCAGGGTATTGTACATCTTAGAAGTAGCTTTAACAAAAGAAACCAGAACTATACATGCTGGTAGTTCTATATTCATAAACCTTGTTAATTTTCTTTACCAAAGAACCAGAAATTTGTATTTCCTCTATGAAATAATTTTCACTTAGATAATTTTCTTGTGACTTTCATAATTATATTTTTGAAAAGAAAATCACATGATTTACTTACTTTGGATTTTCCTTTTTGAAAAAATGATTTTGCATACCTTCCAAGACAAGAGTACTATAAAAATTGAAAACATTAGCTTCATTATAAAATATTAGCTCTCGTTTAAATAGTTAGCTACATCCTGCTCGGCCATCTTCCTGAGCTGTGGGATCTACAGCTACATTTTATTCCATTTTCAGATCAGAAATAGTGCTCAGCGTTACTGGAAACTATACCCTTTGAATCAAAGCTGACTTCCCAGGGAGAAGCCAATTTTCTTATCTATGTATTTGTTACTCACTCCTCCTACCTTTAGCTAATGAGATAAGCATGCCTCTAATATATGCAAATATAATCTTTGTTGTGGAGGGTGAATTTTGTCAATTTGTATTTTGGGTTTTGATTTTTATTTGTTTTGTTCTGTTTTCTCCTTGGAAGAAGCTGAAGCCCAAAAACCAGGTTATTCCTCCTGGGACTTGATGGTTTACACACAGTTTCATTTCATTGTGTCATACTTAGGGAATGACCAATCTTTCAATGTGCCTGAAAGGGCTAACCTAGGAATTATTAGTTATGTGCCATTCATCAACAGGGTACACTTTGATGTACTTTTTATTGCTTAAGTCAACAGCATCTGAAAATCTAATCTTCTGTAAGTGTGTTTGCTGAGTGGAACTTAATTCTCCAGAGCTTTCTCTCCTCTTTCCTTGTTTTCTTCCTCTCTGCCTCCAGATCTCTTGCTTTTTATGGAATTTTTTTTTCCCCCTCAAATGGCTTTTCTGTACCAGGCTACAGGTCACATGTTTATTGCTTTCGACCAGAGGTCGTGCTCCGGTTTAATCCACAAATCTGGGGCATTTATATTTTTGGTATATGTTTAAGCCTGCAGTCCCCCCGCCCCCATTTCTTCTTTTTGTTCTTCTTGGTTTTTGTTTTTATTTTTCTTACTTCTAATGATACCAAGTATTTTAAGATTCTTACAACATATTTTTTGTATTGACTGTCATACTTTAATTGTAATGTACATTTTGCTGTTTCAACGGAATGTTAAAATGAATTTAAAAGTCGTGAATTGTATGTTTTACTCTACCTGTGACACCTCTTTGACCATCACAGCAACTTCCTGGGAAAGACTTCCTCATCCATTGATTCTTTGGCTTATTCCTTAAGCACCTGCTACATTGCAGACATTTTTTCAAGTCCTGAGAAAGTACAGATTTGAATAAAAATGGCTCAGGTCTCTGATACATGGAGCTTGCATTTAAGTGAGAAAGGAAAGTGAGCAGAAAAGATAAATTAAATATACAATTTGTTCCTGATAAGTACTAAGGAGAAACATAAAGCAAAAGCAGATCTTGGATACTTGGAAGAGACTGGAGCTGGGTGGGTTGATTTGTGATTTTTAAATTTTTAAAATTTTATCATTTTATTTCATTATTTTATTTTTATTTTTTATTTTTTAAATTATTTTATTATTTTTTGTATTATTTTTAATTTAAAAATTTTTTAAAAGATTGTATTTATTCATTTGACACCCAGGCATCCCTGACTTGTGATTTTAAATAAGGGGAGGCCTCCCTGAGCAGGTGATGTTTGAATAACGTTTACCTTTCCGAGGCAGGAAGCTGAGCCTTGCAGCCAGTGTGGGGTGTTTCTGGAGGAGAAAGAGCGCGTGCAAATGGCTTCAGGCAAGCGCCTGGTTTGGGGGCCAGAGGAATGGAGAGGCCAGTGTGCCTGGCCTGAAGGAGCTAAAGGGAAGGGGGTTAGATGAAGTCGGAGCAGTGGGGTGATGAGGATGTGATTACTCCTGTCTCACAAGGGGACCACACAAAGCACAGGACTGCGCCTTCCCTGGTTTACAGCCGGCGGCTGAGCCGGGCCGCTCCTGTGTGCTGGAGCCCAGGCTCTGCGCTTGCGTCTTCTGATGCCGTATGCCTCCTTGCTCTAAGTAGTTGACAATCAGTTGCTCGCTTTGCTTTGAAAATTCTTTGAGGAAAAGCCAATTATTTTAATTTTAATTTAGTTTGCCTCCCTTTTGAAAAATAAGTCCTATTTTGAATTGAAAATGCAGGGGCCAGTCTACATCACACATATTTTTAACTTCCGCCTTATTACAACTTGGTGCTAGTTTGGAGCATGGGAGTTACATAGGGGGCATAAAGACCTCCATAAGTTGATTATATTATTCCCTGAATCTACTAAAAATTTAGAAAGAAGTGTTTGATGTAATATTACAACAAGATTAAAAAGATTCTTATTACTTGAGGTTGTGAACTCACCTTAAACTAGTTAGCCTTGCTAAGGCAGCCCTATAAATCACCTCAGCCCGTCGTCTGGACTTTTGTAAATGAATTGTGTGCAGCCAAGACAATGCATCAGTTGTTCCTGACTTTGAAAAGAATTCACATAAAAATGAAAGTAGTTCGAGAGAAGGGAATTATTGATAATATGCCCTAAAGTAAATTGCTCTTCTCTAAACCAAGGTCTACGCATTATATTTTATGGAATTCACAGACTGTTCTTATCATGACAAGTCACCATTAACCCTTGAAAAATTTGGTTACCCCAAAGTTCTGCAAACACAGGGCCCATATTTTTAAAGTGAGATAAATTTAAAGAATTTGCTCTACTAAAAATTTAGAAAGTAGTATTTGATATACTATTACAAAGCTCAGAGTTAACAATTGTCCAAAGGAAACTTTAAGACCAAAAAATAAATGAATGACTCCTCTAAATGATAAGAATGCCTGCTTCCCACCCCTCTTCCTCTCACACACATAGAGATATTTAGTAGAAGTAAAATCCCAAATGGTTGTTGAATATTTATTGGATAAGGTCATACAGAAACATGGTGCTTTTGACCCATTGCGGCATAAAATATGTAAGTCAGAAATACCCAGGATTGCTGTTAAACGGCTAGGTGGAGAATTGAACTTTTGGAGCTGCAGGGGATTTTTAAATTCATTATATTTAGTACTTTCCATGTATGCATGTTTGTCATTTAATCCTCAAAAGCCATGTAGGGCGTGGAGCCCGTGAACATCCCCATTGGACAGCGGGGCGTAACTGAGGCACTGGAGAGGGAAGAGACTTCACCAAGGTCACAGATCTGCCCACAGGGCCGACATTCTGGAATTTGCTTGGAAATACAACTGACTGTTGGTTCTCATTCCGCACCAGTGCTGTCTTGCCTCTTCTCTTCCATGATTCTTCTAATGCTTCGCCTCACAGTTCCTTTGACCCCGTGAACAAACCGGTTGCTATTATATCCAGCGGATTTTTCCTTTCTCGGCTCCTTTCCTTCTATTGTCATTGCATCCGCCGAGACCTTGAGCTCCTCACACCTAAACTTGTCCTCAACAAGCCTCTAACTTGTCCCCTATTCCTTGGTCGCCCTCCCCTGCCCTGCTTGTGTGAATTCCCATTGCCACGTCTGCTTTCATCATCAAGAGCCGTTCCTAACTTGATGACCTCCAGATGGCCCCCCTGGCCACTTTCTAACCACTGAGGCACATGGCAACAGATCGGAGAAGAGGGAACAGTAGAACCGCAGAGGGCAGCAGCTTCTGGGATGTGGCTGTTGTGTCCCAGCACAGCATGAAGGACAGCCCCAAGGTTTTGACTCTGATGGCTGACTGAACGGAAAGTGGAGTTTGAGGACGTGGGGGGGCTTATTTGTTGGAGACGTCAAGGCTGAAAGAGAAATCATTGACATTTCTTGAGGCACTATGACCCACCTAAAATGCTTCCTATGTTTTTATTTTTTTTCTAAAGTTATAACTGTATAAAGATGATATTTTTGCTGCTCAGATGTTCTGATTGGCAATATTAGGAGAAAGAACTGCTTATTGCATTAAGGAGGCAGTATTTCTGGTTAGTTGTAGAAAGTTGTTCAGATCACGAGAGACAAACCCAACAACACAGACATGACTGTCCACAGGCTCTCGGGGCACGTTCTTCACCTGCTCCCTTCGTTGAGTTCCAAGCGGCCAGAAGCCCGTCGAGTGAGCTGTTTGGACCAAGTGGCTTTAAGAGAAACATGCTTGCTTAATTAGGAGGCAGTTTAGAAAAAAAAAAAAAAATCACGGAAGCCAAATACTCTTCTCAGTATGCTTCTTCATGATGCCGTAGACGAGTAGCCATTGCTTTGTTTATTGTTGACTAATCTCTTCAAAATAAAATTGTTATTGATTACAGAGCATTATTATTCTAGTGCTGAATAGTTCTTATTTTAAAAAAAAAGTGTTGAGAATAATAAACATTAACTTGGAACTTTAGATGGAAAAACTAAACATCTTTCTAAGTGATGTCACACAATGTTTCTTAGAAATTTACAGCTTTATGCTCCATTTCACTAAATCTCCTATGATTTGGGGGAAAAGTGACTACTGAGTCAATGAGATGTTAAATTAAAATTCCACTTGTGCTTGTCTGTCTCTAACATTTATAATCAATTTGCTTAAATTTTCTTAATCTATTGTAAACTAAGGAGTGATATTTTTTACTTTGAATCCTATTGTATTTCATACTTCAGTCATACTCCTTAATCTAAAAGTATTTGATTGACAAAATATAAATATGTAAGTATAATGTCAATATATATAATTGCTATGTGGGGTTTGTGTGTGTGCAGATTAGAGATATCTGTTTTTCTGAGAAACTGAGCTTTCATATTATAGGATCTGAGACGTGATTGTAATATGTTCAAGCCCTACTAATATTCTTTCTAACGACAAAAATGTACATAAGCATGAAGAATATACCCTTAAGTTTTTACGATAGTTTGAATGAATCATGCTGAAATATTTGTGTTTATCCAGAGGGAGAAAAGTACCCTTTAGTTTACAGACAATTAAATTTAAGTGTAGCTGTCACTTGCAAGGGTGGATAAGAACCATCTGTCCTTTGCTCTGCTTGCCAGAGATTGCCCTCTCATGTTGGTAATTCTTTGCAAAGAAGAGAGGATTTCATATGCTTACTTATAGTTTTGGAAAATGCGATAAGTTTAATGATGTATTTTTCCTTTGTGAAATGAGTGTAGATGGGAATGGAAATAATGAATAGAAGATGTAAGTGATTGGGACAATTCCGATGGAAGTGGCAGTGATAGTGCAAGAATGAAATCAGTTTCACATTTAAATGATTATAGTAGCATTCATTAAACCTCTTTCTTAAGCAGAGCTGGATATTGCAGACCGGAAAAAAATATTAATCATGGATTTGCCCTAGATTTTTCTGTATTAGTCTGGCATGAATGTTTATATTCAAGCTGCAAATAGTAGCCTGCTAGGTATTCAGAAGTTAAGAGCAATTTAGATTAAGGATGTTTAAAACTCATTTGTAAAATACTCATACTATTTGAGCTGTTTTAAAAAGATTTGCTTAGCTAAAGTCATTGGATCAGAATAATTCTGACACTCTTAATCTTCCTTTTTTCCTAAGAGCCTCAGACATTTTCTTTCCATTTACAAATTTGAATGACAAAATTGAGTAAGTAATTTACTAGAAATAGTGCGGGAAAGAGCAAATTTGTGCCCAGGAGAAAAAAAAAAATACACTAAATTTTAATCAAGGAACATAGTAGGAATTTTAAGACAATATACTCTATCTTTTCTTTCTGTTTGGACAAAGTGTTAAAATGTATTAATTTATAGTAATAGACAAGAGGTTAAAAAAAAAGTAGTCATTAAGAAGCCAGTTGTATATAGAGAATTGATTTCATCAGTTAAATGACTACAAGTGACCGGGAGAGAGTACCGGCACGCGGGGGAGAAGTCCCAGAAACTGGTTGGGGGAGAGGAGGTGGGAAGGAGATCTGAGGTGATTAAAAACAAAGGCAGAAGAAAGATATGTTCCTGACGGACCTCAGTGCCAGATGCCGTCAGTGGTCCTCGGCATCTCTGAATTTCAGCATTATAATTGACGTTAATTTGGAGGTGATTGGCACTAATAAAATGCTTATGGTTTTTTAACTGCTAATTTTTGGAGCGATTGCTTCTTGTCTTTACTAAAAACATCAGCTGATGAAATTGAATTTACATTTTTTTTTTTAACCAAAATAGTGTCGTAAGGTATACAGATATCTTAGAAAAGCCTGAATTCTTGGGAAGGCACATGCTCAGTGGCTTCCTTTAATGGATTTGGAACTTCAACAATGCGTTGTTCTGCACTTGGTCATATATTTTAACATGAGTGAATGTGCTTTGATAGCTTTAACTACTGATTCACGGGAAGTACAGTACAGAAAACCTTCATATATCAGGTGACAGTAAGGAACAATGGAAAACTAGGGACTCATCTTCTTACCCAGGGAAGACAGTTTATTCCTTGAATCTGTTTAGTAGTGGAGTAAACAACAGCTCTATTAAAAGTAAATACATTTTTGCTAAATGTCCTTTTTTTTTCCCCCACCGGGAAATAGAATAAATAAATTAGATTTGAAATATGTGAGCCTATAATTCTTTCACCTCAGGAGAAAGTTTGTGTTCTGTCAGTCTGGACAGGAAATATATACATATGTTTATATACACACACAGCATCTAAGCATCCATCAGAAGAGGAAAGACAGCGGCATAACAAAGAAATGTCGTTAGGGTATGTGAGCGAGACATCCTCTTTCTCAGCAGCAGGCATAAAGACAGTGAGGGGTAACACGTTCTGGCCACACAAAACCAAAGAGAAACATCTATGGCAGTCCCTCACACAGATATAGGGTCATGACTCTTCTAGAACCATGAAAATCTGATTGAGTTTACAAAGTAAGGAGCTGAGAGGCCTAAGGTCACATGCTGAAGCTCCTTTGGAATGTGGAAGGTGACCCCGTACCACTGACCCTCATTTTCCTGAGTCCACACTGGGGTGCACTGCCTTTTACATGCCAGTTCCCACTTTTCTGTACTGGACGTGAGCCACTGTGCAAATACCGCATCTCGCTTATTCCCAGGATGTTTTATCTTTGCAGTAGCCAAAAGCCTATGATATGTTAGCAGAACTTAAAATATGAATTCACATCAGTAATAATAGTTTATTAAGGAACTACTTTGTATGTAGGATGAATTTAAAGTAGCAGACATAATGTCGTGATTGGTTGCTCTTTGCTTGTGATGAATTGTTGTGAATTGTTCAGATTATGTGGTGTGTTTTCTAATTACTAAACCTTTATCTGCTAATGAGTTTAAAGTTAGAACAGAACCCATGTTAAATGCAGTAGGTAACCACCAAAGAGAGAATTACTGTTTTTTTTTTTAATTTACATTTATTTTTATTTGTTTGAGGATTATTTTAGAGAGAGAGGCAGCAGAGTCGTGGAGGGGACAGAGGGAGAGGGAGAGAGAGAATCTCAGGTAGACTCTATGCTGAACAAGGAGCCCAACATGGGGCTCAGTCCCAGGACCCTGAGATCATGACCTGAGCCCAAATCAAAAGTACGATGCTTAACTGACCAAGGTACCCAGGCGCCCTGAGGTTTTTTATTATTTAATTTATTAAACCACTGTGAAATAACTCTAAGCAATCTGCAATGAGGTCTTTGTATGCATTACAAGTATGTATATGTATATTATATACATATGTATATATATACACATGCACACACAAATATATATCAGTATATATTAAAATATATATTATATAAGTATTATATCTATATAATTTAAACATAAGCACACACACTAATAATGTTAAATCTTAATTTTCTAGGTTTTATTAATGAAAATTCTAATATTTTTTTATATAGTGAGACTGTTGATTAATTAGCTCACCATGTAATAATTTTATAAATGTATTGATTCATCTTCCCCAAATGATAGTTTTTTCACTGAGACTGCTTTGGAGGCTCATGGCATATGAAAACATGTTCTAGAACCAACCAAAAAGCAGTTTATATAACCGTGTATACTCTTAGTGTAAGAACTGTAACTATTGTTGTGCATTTATGGCATCTAGTTAAATAAGTAAATAGCTTTGTTTCAAAAGACAACATAGGATTTGGTAAGATTTATCTATTGTTAATTTTCCCCATGATGTACATATATCTATTCATAAATACAGCTTTAAATATTAAAGCCTAAAAGATGATTAGATAATATATAATATCTGAAGATATAATTTCTCAGATAACATAAAATACTGCTTGGTGTCCTTCTTAGTTTAGTAAAATTATGCCTTCACTCAATTATTTACTCCACTACCACAGCCATGTGAAGGGTCTGCAGTGGGTATTGTGTTATGCCAGGCTCTGTAGAGTTAAAATTAGTATAAGATCATCTGATCAAGGAAGCAACGATCTAGTTCACTGGTTCCCAGGCTTTGCTGCACATTGAAATTGTTTGGGGAATTAAAAAAAATGTATTAATGTCTGGGTTGTGTACCTCCAGAGATTCTTGTTCAATTGCTTTGGGCTACAGCCTGAGCATCCGGATTCTTAAAACTCCCCACAAGATCCTAACATGCATTTGGAAACCATTAATGTAGCTAGGAATTAAAATATACGTATAAAGACGTCGTCAGCATCTCTGGCCTTACGCTGGTTCTCAGGAGGAATGGACTTCATTCTCCGCTGTGCTCTCCGCTGTGTTTCCCCGTTCGACAATCTCTTACTTCCGCTCACTGGCGTGTGTGTCTCAGTCTTACTCCTTTATCTGGTCAATCTCTTCAGCTCTGGTTCTTGGTAGAATTCCTGGTGTAGAGTGGGCACGAGATACATGTAATTCACGGACTGTGAGTGAGGAATGTTTCCAGTAAGAAATGTCTTCAAATGATGTAACTGTGGATGTGATGTAGGAATCCAGCTGGGGCTGAGGGAAGATGCTCTCTGGCGTCCAGGGGAGGCAGCTGCGTCTTCACCTTGGGACACATGCATTGGTGTGGCGGGCAGCATCTGGGCCACAAGTGAGACGTTCACCAGAGGAGGAAGGAAGAAGGGGCTGGGAGCGGAGGGGCAGTGGGATAAGCTGACACTTGCCCCAGCTGCCGGTGCTGAGATCTCTAGAGAGTAACTCTGAGTCCAGGGGCCAGAGTCAAAGTCTGATTCCCAGACCCAGTAATCAGATGTTGAGAGCGGAGAAGGATCAGAGAACCCTGTAGAGCAGATAAAGGGAATCGATGATTGCAAGGGAAGGCATAACTCTCAACCCCAGTGGCACAAAGAGTAGTAAGAAACAGCTTCCATCCAAAGTTGGGACAAGTGTCCGCACACGGGTCCATTTTAATCAGTAATTCAGAATATCGCGGGGCCTCCCCTCCCAAGAACCGTTCTTGACAGCCATGAGACCTAGCTTGTTGCAGCACCATTTCAGCGGGGACAGGCAACTCCTTTAGGAGTTTTTGGAGTCTTTTTTAGGTAGAAAACAGAACTCCTCATATTCGCTTATCTCTTAAGGTCAAGGGCTCTGAGAGTTTGTGTGAAGATTTATATTTGAAGATAGGGATAGGATGGGAAAGTTGATTAAAGTTAAAAAAAATTTTTAAAAATCATTTAAAATATGTGGATGACTAAAACCTATAATTTATCTCATAATCAGTTCACTCCAAAGAATATTGCTTTCTCTTCACAATGCAGGTTAGTAATTTGCTTTACTGATATTTATATGTCTTTCATAACTAGATTTCTTTCCACTTTCTAAGTGTATTCTTATGACTGGGCAAGTTAATGTGGTTTTTATTTCCTGTAACACTAAGATTACTGGAGTTCTCCCAAACCACTCGAAGCAAAAAATAAAAGACACCAAAGCCTCCTGAATAGGGTATTTAATTCTGTGCTCATTTCTTTTGAGTCAGTTCTATGTTTAGCTTTTAAAATTTTTATTATTTAAGTGTAATAAACAGCGTTACGTTAGTTTCGGATGTGCAGGATAGCAGTCAGCAGTTCTGTGCATTTCTCGGTGCTCCTCAAGATCAGGCTCCTCCTGATCTCCTCCGTCTGTTTCACGGGTCTCCCCACCCACCTCCCACCTCCCCTGGCAACCCCCACTTTGTTGAGAACATCTCGTCTTTGTATTTTACTTATTTTTATATTTTGTTTTGCCACTTACAAATTCTTCTAAAATCAGGTTGGAGGATTATTATAAATGTGATCTCTTTATTTCGGAGGTTAGATTTCAAAAGCATAAGAGCTATCTAACCACCTCATGCCCCAAATCATAAGCATTTGCCTTATGTCTCATTACATAACTGTCCCCCTGTCATCTACGTCCTGTTTATGTCCCGCTGCTTCTCCTCAGTCCCAGTCTTGAGCTTTCATAGTTGGTGATGGAAACCATCAGTGTCTTCCGTCCCACAGAATGCCCTTTACTGCCGCCTTGCCTTGGTCCTGCTGCTTCCTCTGCTGAGAATATCATTTCCACCTTTCTTTGCAGACTGGGGCTTGAATGAAGAAGTGTATCTATAAATTTACTGTCTCTGTCACTCTTGTCTGCCTATAAGTATATCATGGCCAAAAATAGTGCCTTACCGACGTTCAAACCCCTGTGCACAGCACCGTGAGTTGGACCGATCTTTTACCACTGAAACTGAGTAATTCCCCAGTTTCGTAGGAAGAAATAAATACATGGAGAGTATACTCTAAATGTAAAGTCTTTATCCTATTATTGTTCTTAGACTAACCTTTGGATGTTAATGAGAACTGGCCAGGAATAAGCAAGCAAACAAATACAAAAAAGTGTTGCAGGAGAGTAAAGAAGCAGTCAGCCGGCCTTAGATGGGTTTTCTAGATTTGCATCTTGTAATTTTTGTACTAATGTCACCACTTACGCTTAGCAGAATCATTAATACGTATCATGAAGTTACACGGACCAGTGGCTGCAGAGAGCTTGGGACTCCCGGGTGTTCTGGCGCTTCAACAAGTAGGAGTACCTCCGAATGTTAGAAAGGAAACTCTTTTCTGTTGTCATTTCAGTGACTGCGTTAGCTGAAAATGTGAAGCACATATTGGTCATTGAGACGGCATGAATTATTTTTAGAACGTGTAATCAGCAGTGTAGCATAAGTACTGAGAAATCTTCAAGCTGAAGTGGTTCTCGTTTATTTTATTTTATTTTTTTTTAAGTAACAGTATACTTTGTGTGAGTAAACTCCCAGGCTTCCACGTGATTTCCATCCCTCCCCTGACCCTATTAACAATATTCTCATGTAGGAAACTGGGGTTATAATAAGAAACGACCAAACTCATTTTTAGCAAGGGGAGCGACAAGAAAAATGATGATCGTGACATTTTCCTTCTTCTACTTTAATTTGTTCCGTACTGCCGTGCTAGATGGATTCCTCTAAGACTCCTAATCCACTTACACACTTCTTGGCATGTTTAGCATATTGACACGAAGTGAGCACTTTCCTCAGCCTTTCTGTGCTATTTCCCTAACCCCACATAAAAATAAGGTGGCGCCTCAGATGCGTCTCCATGCAAACGTACGCGCACCCGCTGAGGCTTGCTTTCACTGAGACATCACTGTGTTCTGTGTAATCTCCGTTACTTTTAAATTACTACAAACTGGGGTGCCTGGGTGGCTCATTCATTAAACATCTGCCTTCGGCTCAGGTCGTGATCCCAGGGTCCTGGGATCGAGCCCTGCATCGGGCTCTCCGCTCAGCACGAAGCCTGCTTCTCCCTCTCCCACTCGTCCTGCTTGTGTTCCCTCTCTCACTGTGACTCTCTCTGTCAAATAAATAAAATCTTTTAAAAAAATTACTACAAATTACATCCCTTTCTGTGAAATGCAGCTTTCAAGAGATAGTGTTCACTAGGGCTGCACTGTTTTTCCACAGAAACCTGGGCGTGAAATAGCACCGACCAAAGGCTGGCTAGCTTCGGGTATGGCCCCTTCAGGGGCTGGCTCCCAGCGCCAGAGGGGTAGCACGGTGGTCTCTAGAAAGGTCTGGGTGAATAACAATTTGTTGGTTTAGAGAGAGAGAGCATGCGCAAGCATGTGGTAGGGCAGAGAGCAGAGGGCGGAGAGAGAGAATCCTAAGCAGGCTCCACACCCAGCACGAAGCTTGACCTGGGGCCCAACCTCAGGACTCTGAAGTTGAGCTGAGCTGAAATCAGGAGTTGGTGCTTAGCCAGCTGAGCCCCCCAGATGCCCCTGCATGACAGTTCTTTCACACCGCCCAGAGGATGGGCTTTGTTTATATGACCTCTTCAGTCTTGTGCCTCTGGTAGTCCATGAACAGTGTAGAAAACCTAAACAATGGCTTAGAGTCTGACTCTCTACTCCCTCTGAATTACCCACATTTGCAAAACTTGTATACAAGTCCTTTAGTGTCAAATCACCCAAAAACTTTGCAAAAGGGAAACAGATTGTATCTCGAACTCCTGTGGCACAGGGTGGACCATCAGCGCACGTGTCCGCAACTCTGGCGTCACAATGTGTTTAGCAGATAAAATAACATAACCGCCCTTTCGGGGACTCTAGCACATGTGTGTCTAGATGTGTGCATGTAGGCACAATTGTGTTCGGTGCTGCCGTTTGAATTTGTGCTAGCATGTCTCAGTGAGCACTAGAAACACAATTATTAAGTAATGCAGGAGAGTGGTAGCTTCCAGGCCTGAATGGAAAGCAGAGTAGTGTTAAATGAGGCGAACCGAAAGAAAATACATAAAAGAGAGGGTAATCAAAATGTAAAATTTACTGTTTCTTTCTGTAGAAAAATCCTCAAAGGTAAAATCATCAAAAAGATTATTAATGGAAAATAGTATTGCTATTGGTCTTCATAAATGGTGCTTACATTAAAATTCCCTTTGTGAGACTACTCTTTCTGTAAAATAATGGAAGATTCTAGTAACTTGATGTAAATATTTTTTAAGAAGGTGGCAAAGGACTTAGCATCTTTAGCTGTTCAGTTACATAAGCAATGAGGTAGTCAGACGCTGGATGTCTTCACTTGCCTCTCCAGAGAGTGGCTCCCTTTCTTCCCCCCTGCAGCTTGCCTGGGGAGCATTTGGTCTAGACGAGTGCCAGCTTTTAAGAAAAGACAGAGATTTGGGGCACCTGGGTGGCTCAGTGGGTTAAGGCCTCTGCCTTCCACTTGGGTCATGATCTCAGGGTTCTGGGATCGAGCCCCACATAGGGCTCTCTGCTTGCCAGGGGATCTGCTTCCTCCTCTCTCTCTCTCTGCCTACCTCTCTGCCTACTTGTGATCTCTGTCTGTCAAATAAATAAATAAAAATCTTAAAAAAGAAAGAAAGAAAGAAAGAAAGAAAGAAAGAAAGAAAGAAAGAAAGAAGAGAGACAGAGATTTGACAGCGACCAGACTTGCCTGCGAGTCGATAGCTCCCTCTTTGCGCGAGAGCATCTGCCATCATCATATGGGAAATGCGTTCCAAATCCTAAACAGGTTCTGTGGCATGGATCCATTTCTAGGAAAGGCATGTTCCAATTTTTATTCAAGCAACATACTTTCAACTCCAATTTACAAAAGAAAAAAAGGAATGCTCAAATGTATCTGACTGGTTGGACCACTCTGTTTTAGATTGAGTCAACAAAAATGTCTGTTTATTGAGCCTATAATGGCGCAGTGTTTGGTTCTGACGGTCGTTGTTTTGGCAGATGCCAAGCTTGAATTGTTACACGGGAGAAAATACTTTCTATCCAAACAGTCTTCATTGAAGAAATCAAAGCCTTTTGGAGCTGACCTCAATCGTCGTGTTCCTTCGTTATGCCCTTTCTGTGCCTCTGTAGAGATTGGTTGTGTGTGAAATGAGGTCTTGGGCATAAAAGAGTGACAAGCCAAGTGGGAGTTGCCTGCTTTCTCCTGTGGGTTAAAGAGTTGCAGAACTAACCAAGACGAGTAGTCCCCGTAAGCATTTCCAGCAGGCTGCATGTCCCCAGGTGGGTTCTTGTGCAAGTAAGGAATTGCCTTTCAAATCCAGAATAATCTAATGATTTACACCACTTTTATTAAAAATAAATAAATGGAACTGCATAATAAGACAACTAATGCCTTTTTAAATACAGCAGTGCCTGGGTAAAATACTGCCCAAGGGACAGAGAAGGTAGTGCCTTGTGATATAAGACATTTGCTATCTATCATGGGATCATATTTTACTATTAACATTTCCAAAATAATTCATTTTTAATGATTAGAGATAAATGGATATGTATATAAAAATGTTTCAAGAAAAAAAAAATTATGAGTTTTGCATGATTTACCAGAGAGAATGTCCTAAGATAAATTTATTTTTAAGATCAACTAAACTCAGTATGTGGACATTTTATCAAACTGTCATTGATCCTTTATATTTAAATATTCAGGAAAATGGCAAAATAACATGAACAAATTTGACCACATATATTGAATTACCTGTAAGAAATATTTGGTAAAACTTAACCAGTATGTGTAGAATGGACTCAATGCCAACATAAATTGAAAGGGACCCTTATGGAAACTAGGTGTCTATTTATAAAGAAACAAGTCTATGATAGTAATAAATGTTTTAAAATTGTATTTTAAAATTTTTTAAGCAAATACAGGTTAACTGTATGTGTGTAAGAGGTTGAATGGATATGTTCTTACAAATGCCCATTAAAAAATAAATAGAAGGGGGACGCCTGGGTGGCTCAGTGGGTTAAGCCGCTGCCTTTGGCTCGGGTCATGATCTCAGGGTCCTGGGATCGAGTCCCACATCGGGCTCTCTGCTCAGTGGGGAGCCTGCTTCCCTCTCTCTCACTCTGCCTGCCTCTCTGCCTACTTGTGATCTCTGTCTGTCAAATAAATAAATAAAATCTTTAAAAAAAATAGATTAAATAAAATAAATAAATAAATAAATAAATAGATAAATAAATAGAAGGACCATGATGGTAAAACTGTTACTTTTTTTATACACAATAAATTTATTATTGTCCATAACAGTGATATTTGCAAAGCATTGTAGGGATTTATTTGAAGAGCAGTGAGTTATCATTGAAGGTTTGTGGCTTTTCTTCCTTCCTAATTTTTTGATAGTGATTTTGAGGCCATGGAAGTTCTGACAGTTCTCACTGGAGTACTCAGGTGTCCCTATGAAGTCTTCTCTGCCTCTTTTTTTTTTTTTTTTTTTTTTTTTAAATAAAGAACCAGCAGCTTCCCTCTGACTTCTGGTTCTGGCTGCGGGTTTTTAGATTCTTTAGGTGAAAATTCCGAGGCTTGAAGGGCTTTAAGGAGAAAATGTGTGGAACATAATAAGGATCTTGACCCCTACAGCATGTGACTTTCCACCACTCTGGTCTTTGAACCCATGACTCCCTGCTGCCATCGGATGCTTATGAAGGATGCCCATCAGAAAATGGAGGGCACCTGGGTGGCTCAGTTGGTTAAGCAATTGCCCTTGGCTCAGGTCATGATCCTGGAGTCCCAGGATCGAGTCCTGCATTGGGCTCCCAGCTCTGTGGGGAGTCTGCTTCTCCCTCTAACTTTCTCATGCACATTCTCTCTCTGTCTCTCTCATATAAATAAATAAAATCTTTAAAAAAGAAAAAAAGACAATGGAATGGCAGATACTGTTGCTTGTTTAAATCTTTGGGACTCTTAGTGTGTCACAAAGCAAATTGACTCTCACAGCATCCAGTATGATGGCTAGTTATCACAATTTGTGATAAGAGTACACTACAGTATTCCATTTTATTTTTTTATTTTTTTTATTGTGTTATGTTAATCACCATGCATCATTAGTTTTTGATGTAGTATTCCAAGATCCATTGCTTACCTATAACACCCAGTGCTCTGTGCAATACGTGCCCTCCTTAATACCTATCACCAGGCTAGCCCATCACCCCACCCTTCTCCCCTCTAAAACCCTCAGTTTGTTTTCTCAGAGTCCATAGTCTCCCACAGTTCACCTCCCTACCAACTTCCCCCCCTTCATTTTTCCTTTCCTTCTCCTAATGTCCTCCATCATATCCCTTATGCTCCACAAGTAAGTGAAACCCTATGATAATTGACTTTCTCTGCTTGACTTATTTTACTCCAGTCCCATCCATATTGATGAAAAAGTTAGGTATTCATCCTTTCTGATGGTTGGGTAATATTCCATTGTATTTATGGACCACATCTTCCTTATCCATTCATCTGTTGAAGGGCATCTCGGCTCTTTCCATAGTTTGGCTATCACGGACATTGCTGCTATGAACATTGGGGTACATATGACCCTTCTCTTCGCTGCATCTGTGTCTTTGGGGTAAATACCCAGTAGTGCAATTGCTGGGTCATAGGGTAGCTCTATTTTCAATTTTTTGAGGAATCTCCACACTGTTTTCCAAAGTGGCAGCACAAACTTGCTTTCCCACCAACAGCATAAGAGGGTTCCCTTTCTTTACATCCCCTCCAACATTTGGCGTTTCTTGCCTTGTTAATTTTTGTGTTTTTCTCTGCTATAAGATGATATCTCAATGTGGTTTTCATTTGAATTAACCTGATAGCTAATGATGATGAACATTTTTTCATGTGTCTGCTAGCCATTTGTATGTCTTCATTGGAGAAGTGTCTGTTCGTGTCTTCTGCCCATTTTTTGACTTGATTATCTGTTTTTGGGTTTTGAGTTTGAGAAGTTCTTTATAGATCTTGGATATCAGCTCTTTGTCGACAGTACAGTATTTTAATTTGCTTAGAATACACATAATATGATGTCCCTTGACAAATGTGACAATGAAGGCTTAGGAAGAGAAAGTTGTACACTTGCTTGATCACAGAGCTTAAACTCCAATCCTTTATTGTGCCTGGGACTCAGCCTGAATGTTGCTGTTCTATATGTTAGTGTGTTCATCAATTCAACCAACAGTTATACAATGCGTATTCAGTAATCCAATTAATGTTAATTGAGCACCTGCCCCATTTTGAATCTGTGGGAAGTGCTAGGGTTATAAGAAAGTAAAATAAAGTAATATAAAGCAAAGTAAATATGGTCCCTGACTTCTTGAAGCCAGTCTAACAAGGAAGATGGATATTAATTGTAATTGTATGTATAATAAAGGGAACAGAGAAGATAGATATTAATCAAATAATCATTCAAATATATAGTTACAAAGTAGGCCCTTTGAAATAAATAGTGTATGTTTTGATAAATCTTGGACCTACTATGTGAATGTGTTCTTGTTATTAGTTCAATTAATTTAATCTACAGTTAGCAGTAATTATGGTTTGTCTAGTAGGTATTTTGATTATTTAAATTTTATAAATATATTTTCTCTTTAAAAGCATTGCATAGAATTTGAGCCTGTCTATATGTTGCCAGAAAAGGAATGAACTAGATATTTTTTTAATTTTTGAGCTTTTAAAAAGCTTCCTCCCTTCCCTTCCTCCTCCTTCCTTCCTTCCTTCCTGCATGGACAGGACACCTGCTGCCTTTCCTGCTTCTGGGGGTCAACCTTTGGATTTAATTCTAAGGACAATGGGAAGCCATTGGGAATGGTTTTAAGCATGGGAGTGAAATCATGTTACATTTTTAAAGGGTCACTTTAACTACTGGGGAGACTATGTCAGAAAGGATAGGAAGGAAGTAGAAAGCAGCAGGGAGACTAGTTACTGATCTGTACTCTTCTGGGTGAGAAGTCCCAGTGTTTTGAACTACAGAGGAAAAAAGAATGGATGGAATTCAGTATATTTTGGAGGTGGTTCTAGCGCATCTTTCAGATCCTTGAATGTTTGGGTAATACAGATATTGGAGTACTTGCCTTGACAATCTTCAATCATATAGAAACTCCTTTTTTTGTTTTTTAAACCTCTTTGCAGTTCTGCCATCAAGCTATTTTAATGAGTCGTATAACTGTGCTCATTGGACTCATTATAGAAAATAATTTTTTCATCCTCGATGCCCTCAAAATGGTGGATGGCAATTTTTGGACCATTGTTCTTGGTAAATTCCATTTTCCGTTCTCCATGGCAGCTATCTGGACCTTGTTTCTTCTCCTCAACCCCTTAATTCCAATTCCAGCACTTGTTACATGATCTTTCCTCCAAGTCCATGCTGGGTGGAATCTATGTTTCCACTGAACTTTTCTTAACTTGTTGCTCCCTCCTCCCAGGTTTATTGGATCTTAACTTGTCCTCATCTCTGCCCTCTCTCAGGGAAGGGGTCCCTCATGTCTTCCAGAGCAAACCCTTTCATGCTGGCTCATGATTCCATTTTTCCCGCTCCTCCTAAACTTTAATCCGTCAGTTGTCACCTTCCTTACTTATATTTTTGGCTCAGAAGCTCCTCTGTCTTCGTACTTGCTGTCACCAGTTCCTTATCACACATGTGATCTTCCAGGCAGTATAATACGACTTTATCTCCAAGACTAATAATGAACTATGTGTTTCGGGGCAAGGGGGGCTTCCTCATGATCAAACTCCTCTTCTTGGATCACATTTCTCTTCTCAGTATTAAGCTTTCCAGACAGCTCTGCCTTTGTGCGGAGTTGTGCAATTCCCTTGACCTCACCAGAAGTTGTTTTGCTTTTCTTTCTACCCGTACCTGAATGGCACCCCTTTGGTTCTTTTATGTTTTCTCTTTATTTCCCCTGGATTCTATCCTCAGTGCTTTTGTCTTGTTGCTTTCCAAACCTTACTATACTGATACCATATATTAACTCTACGTATAGTAAAGACAGTCCCTTTCTGTGTAGGTTCAGATTTCTTGTTGTATACTTTCAAAAGAATTTATTATTTTCCAATTCCAAATAGAGACCTTGTTGTCAATCTCCATGCAGGACTTACGCAAGAAGATTATACATTTTGGGATCTTCTCACCAACATGTAATAGGGTATCAATGTCTATCTGTTTGATACCTGACAGTTTTTTGGGGTGTCTCCTGCCTCCCCTGTTACAGTTTGCACCATCTCCCCTGACTGGGCCTTTGAAGCAGGGTCTTAACATACTTGTCCACCTCCCCCTCAAGTATCCCCTCTTATGCCTTTCTTAACACCATGCTCCTTTTGCAAAAGCACAGACTTTCATATGTCACTATGCTTGTGAAATATTCAAAATGACCTGAAAAGCATTGTGACTAATTTAACAGATATCCCTCTATCACCCAGGTTTGGCAAATATTAACATATTTTTTCCAAATTTACTTCAAATCCTTTTGTCAAGGAAAATATTACAGCTACATTTGAAATGCCTCTTCTTTCCAATTCTGCCACCCTTCCTCCCCACTCTTGGCAGTGTGTATCTTGAAGATTTAGGTCCTTGAGATTTGTATTAACATGTACTCTACCCTTGCCTCCCTTTTTTTGGCTCAAATTTCAGCTTTGACACCTGTGTGGACACATGTAACTTCAGTAAAGCAATTTTCCAGCTGAAACCAAGAGGGTCTCTTGAAACAGGCACAGGCGCTCCCTCCCTGGGGTTTCTGATTCCATAGATGTGGGATGGGTCCTAAGGGGCTGCATTTTACCAAGTTTCCAGCTGATGCTGTTGCTGCTTGTCCTGGACCACACTTTCAGAAACATTGCTCTAGTGAACTCATCTTAACAGTGGCGGGCCATGCCATTTTACGAGATGGCCACGATTTATGTAATTATTGTCCTGCTGGTAAACATTTTGTGTGTTGCCAGAGTTTTGCAATCAATATTACACACACACACACACACACAACCCAGTGCAGTAAACACTCTTGGGTATGTGTACTTGCACACTTGAAAAGAACATTCCTAGGTGTGGAAGCACTGGATCTGATGGGATGTGAATGCTCAGCTTCATGGGTATTTAACAATGTCTCTCCAAGCTACTTGTACATCTCTAGCCCCACATTCCCCCCACAGTTTATGAATGTTCTCACTGCTCCTCATTTTTGCCCTTACTCGGTATTATCTGATTTTAAATTTTTTCACCTATAAGATGGGTGTGTAATCTGTTTTCTGGATCCCTAGTGAGGCGGCACATCTTCTCAATGTCCAGTAATTCTTTTCCTCACACCCTTTCTGCATTGCCTGGGTCTGGCTGTCCTTAATTTTTCCACTGGGCTTTTCCCCCAGTTGATTATAGGACTCTGCCTCTTATGTATTTTGGGCCGCTAATGCTTTATCAGTGGTGTCTTCTTCAAGTGTGTGGTTGCCTTCACTGGGATGATAGTTTGTTTACTCGAACATACAGATGTTTTAAATTCAGCGGAGACAAATATTTCAGTCTTCTCTTTCATGGCCTTTTTACAGAAAACCTTCCCCATGCTAACTAACCTTATGAAGACACTCTTCTATATTTCTCCCTAAAATGTTAGCATTTTGTTTTCACATTTGGGTCTCATAGAAAACTCTCTTCTTCCTTCCTAATATTTAATGCTGTATCTGTCATACTTCAGAATGTCCTATATATATAGGACTTACAGTTCCGCTCCACTGATCTAAAATATTTTATTTATTTACTTGACAGACAGAGATCACAAGTAGGCAGAGAGGCAGGCAGAGAGAGAGAGGGGAGGAAGCAGGCTCCCCGCTGAACAGAAAGCCCGATGTGGGGCTCAATCCCAGAACCCCGGGACCATGACCTGAGCCGAAGGCAGAGGCTTTAACCCATTGAGCCACCCAGGCGCCTCTGATCTAATATCTATCCCCTATGCTAATACTTTGCTGTTTTACTGACTTAGTGTTACTCTAGTTTTGTGCTTTCCCCTTCCAGTCTTCCAGTGCTCTGGGCTTCCTTGCCTCTTCTGTAAGTGAAGGGTTGTGGACCCCTCTTTCTGTGGGGTCTTTTGCAGGGTCCTGAATTAAACACAGGCCTCAGATCTAGCTTTCTGGCTCTTGTGGGCCCTAAAATCATCTCTAGTATCTGTGGGTATGCTCAGCTCGATTCCTTCGTTCCTGAGAACAGGGTCTGTGCCCAGGATTCTGGGCTAAGTCAGCCGGTGTTCTTCCCACTCTGGACTGACCTGTGCTCCTGCAGCTTCTCCTCCCCTACCTTCCTCCCTCCCTCTCCTTCCTCTTCTTCCCTCCTTCCCTCCCTGATCTTCCTTGCCCCTTTCCACTCGGTCTCCCAGGCTTCTGTGCCCGTGTGTGTCTCTCAAGCAATTCCACGTAATTGATGGAGAAGGCAGTGCGATTGGCTGTGTTGCTAAAAAGTCATTTCTTGTGTTTCTTAAAAGAAAATTTTGCTGTGTTCTATTTTAATCTGAAGGTAATTCAGGTTCTTTCTTTTCTTTCTCACTTTTTTTTTTTTTTTTTTGCATGTGGCATTGGCAGTTCTGCTTACTCTGACTTCGCTCAGCATTCTAGCCTTGTGTTCGCTCGCCTTCCCTCACCCTCTTCCCACCCGCACTGGCTTGGTTGAGGTGGCACCTTCTCTTAGGACACAGAAGTCGTTCAGTCCCTCCAAACCCGGCTTTACATATATGTATATTTTAGGTTTGTTTTTTTTTTTTAACTTAAATTACTTTTGATAATTGTAAGCATAGTTTTGATATTCTCATTTGTTCAAAGATTAAAAGATTTACTTTATATTTAAGTGGTTAAAAATACTTTCTTATTGTTTAGTTATACTTTGATTATGTTTAAATATTGTGATCTGTAATTTTCCTACATCTTGGAATTTATTAAACTTCCCTGTGGTCAGATACATATTTGATTATTATAAAAGTTTCATTAAAATAAAAGAAGAATATGTAGTCTCTGTAAGATAAAATTCTGCACTGAGAAGTAATAATGAATACATTAATTTTATATCTCAGGAACATTTTCTATTATTATTAAATATTATTTTGTTTTATTTTTCTATCAAGAAAGATAATATACAGGGGTGCCTGGGTGGCTCAGTGGGTTAAGCCTCTGCCTTCGGCTCAGGTCAGGATCTCAGGGTCCTGGGATCGAGCCCCACGTCGGGCTCTCTGCTCAGCAGTAAACCTGCTTCCCCCTCTCTCTGCTTGCCTCTCTGCCTGCTTGTGATCTCTCTCTCTCTGTCAAATAAGTAAATAAAAAATCTTAAAAAAAAAAGATAATATACAAAACTGTACTTCTCTATACAGAACCCTTTAATGTTAAGATATGGTTTACTAAATAAATATACAATTATATAATACAGAATATTATGCTGGAAAGAGCAGTGGGCTGGAAGTCCAGAAACAAGCAAGTTAGGTAAAATGGAATAATTATTTAACTCCTTGAGTATTGTATGTATTTGTGAACTGAGGAAATTGGATTTGCTCATTACCCTGGTATTTTCTAGTTCTATAAAATGCTGTGATCATTCCTTTCCTGAAAGGTATGTTATTTTCACTTAGATGTCAGTTTTTAAATTTTATTTAAAACATTTTATTTACATTTTAGGTATAAATATTAATGCAGAGAAATATGCCACAATTGAATTATAATTACTCAGCAAAAAGAAAAATGATTGGACATGCTAATTTGCTGTAGAATTATTATGTGGATATTTCTTCTCGGAATGCTGCACTTTAGTGAAGCCCACACATGACTTCATCTCAAGGGGTATCACATCAGTTTCAGCTATCTCAAATATCCTCATGATGATATTTGCTTAATCTGAACAATGGTCTATAAATTTTGAGGGACCCAGTTAACCTGTTGCTTTTGAGAAACAAAATGGCACATTCTTCCCCATGGTCTCTCTCCTTACTATTCTTTCCAGCTAGGTGGTCTGTTAAAGAATTTCTGAAACTATTCTAGTCCTTTCTTCCCTGCAATATATTTCCTCTGTTCCCAACAATATATTGTATATCTCAGTCCCCAGACAAGTGGGTCTTGGCAAGAGAGAGGGCTGTTGAACATTTATCTGCGATGCCTAAGGGCAAGTTCTCTGTGTCAGCTGTCAGTTACTTATTGTCCTCAAAGGGCATCACTTGGACAAGACAATTGGTGCCCCAGCAATTTTACTAATATAAGTCTTGGTTGTGCCTCCTGGCATCATTTGGAGGTGGAACTGTGGGTCTCCCCTCTTGGATTTCCATGTAAACATATTTCCTAATGCATAGGTAAGGATTTTAGGACTTTTAAGATTAAAGATGCTGAGTTCATGAGGTCTAACTTGAAGTGAAGTGGCTGGACGCAGGTGTCCTATTGTACTGTGTTTGTTTGTTTTTAATTCTATTAAAACCTCACCAATTCCGTTTCCGTTAATTCAGAATCTATTCTTCGCAGTTTGGGGAAAAGTATTTAAAAAATCTTTACTAAGTAAGGTTAAAATATGAACAATATTTTTAAAAGCCCAGAATATTAAATATACCCAGAGAAGCATCCTTTTTAAGTACTTATAAGGCCTCTATTTCAGTATGTTCAAATTATAAACAGTTTATTAATTGCACATTGTTAAGAAAAAGATAAGACTTCAATGGAAAATTTACCTGTTAGCATGCCTTATTTAATTCTTTGTGTTTGAAAGCATTTACACCATTTTAAGAAAACGGATGATGGACTGACTTCAGTAATTCTTCTTGCATAATTCAGATCGCTAAGATTTCAAAGTACGGGAATATCTGTTGAGAATCCTCATTCCTTATGTCTTTCTGCGAGATGGCGTTCAGCAGTGCTTGAACCCCAGAAGTGTCATATGGATAACTGTTTGGTCGGAGAGGGAGGAGATCTAGATCAGAAATGAAGAGGGCAGGACAGGCAGGACTGGAATGGAACACTGCCTGTCTCTGCAAATATTAGGAACGTAAACCACCGGATAGGCTTTGATAGTTAAGTGGCGAAGCCTCGTACTGGATAACATCTTTAACTGGGAGAGAAAATAAGATACTGTTTATAGATATATTGTCAAGGGCAATCTTTTTGTAAGATTTCATTTTGATTAAAATCTTTTGGAAAAGATGATGCATTTGACACCTTACACATTTTATCAGAGACCTGTCAGAAGCAATCTGGAGTTAAGACAGAGAGTGTCTCCTTAAGCAAACAAATAATCTTCTTTTAAGTTGCCAACTGTTCCCCAGGCTAGAGGCACACTAGAACTTTGTCACTTTCAAAAAAATGTCCCACAGCCACGGAACTGAGGAGGACCTTGGAGACCACCTTCACTTACTACAAGAGTTGTAGAAAAGATGAAAGAATTTTCCAGAGGTCTTACAATCTTGACAACAGGGTCTGGTTCTCTTGAATTCTAGTTACTTTTCTCTTCTCTTTGTCATGGTTGCACCAGTCTTTACATTTTTTTTCCATAATTAGTAACATGTATTACATCCATAAACATCAATAAACATGCATTGGGGGCCTGCCCTTTGTCAGACGTCATGTTAAGCCTGGTGTGATGCTGCCCATCATAGTCTAGTGTACGAGACAGACAGAGAAACAGATTGGGAGGGATGTGATAAAAGACAAGCACAGAATGCTGAGGATACCTGTAGGAGGAACAATTCATCTCGAGCTTACCTTCCAGTATGACAGAAGACTTGCCAGGGCAAGGAGTTGCCTCAGCTAAGTCACTAAGGTCACACAGGCATAAGGAGAGAGGAGAGGCATCTTCCCTCCAGAGAAAAGATCCACAGAAGCATGGAGGGTAGGAACCGCTGTGACACGAATAAAGGGTGTAAGCAGGGGGAGAGTGAAATGAGCCTGGAAGATGGGGAGGGGCCGGGTCATAAAGGGGCTCATGTACGTGCACAAGACTTGACTTGTCCCCAGGGACATCATGTGTCCATTGAAGTCTTTTAAGTTGGGCATATTCAAATCAAATTTCTCTATGGAAGTAATAAATATAAACTGTTGAAATAATTAAGATATTTATTTAATGAATGAATGAGTGAATGAATGAATGAATGAATGAACAGTTATTTTTTTCAGTTGGACCCAGGCAGCGAGCACTGTAAGTAGCGTCATGCTTGTGCCTCGTGGGTGGTGGTAAGTCATAGCACCCCAGGTAAAGGTCACTGTTGTAGAAAACAACCCAGACTTTGTAAACATTATTTTTTTTTACAAAGTGAGTAATTTATTTCTTATATTCGTATTACATGTCATTTTCTATAATACTTTCATAGATATCTGTTGGACTTCTTGGCACTGTTTTCTAGGATGTGGTCATTTAAAGGTAGTAGTTGTGAACTGTTCTGGAGAAATTGTGCTGAAGAGAGAGGCACACATTGGATAGCACGTGTTGAGTGCCACCTGGCCCAGGAAGGACACAGAAAGTACCATCTTCAGGGAGTTTATAGCTTGTAGGGCAGGGCGTGAGGGTGGGGTGTGCACGTAAGTTACCATAAGCAGTTGTTCTGAATCCCAGACAGAGGGGAAGAAGTGTCTGTGAGCACAGATTCCATGCTGCCAGGGTTCAAAGAAGGAAATGATCACAGCCAATTTAAAGGATCCTGGCAATGTAAAAGAACATACATATTCTTTCTATGGTTCGCTTAGAAATAATGGAATATGATATGCATTTGGATGTGATTTTTAAATTGGGAAATTTATATGGTTTGAATGAAACAGAGTCATTCAAATTCAGTTAGTTAATAGGAGGCTAAACAGTGTAAGGCCTTTTCCAGTGTGTAAATGAGATGTTTATGGCATCCCTACGCTTCGCAGAATGCCCTGCTCTACAGAATGGTTGCGAGTGTTTTGTACTAATGAAAGTATAGTACAAAGGCTATTGGAGTGTGACAGTGCAGAACCACAGTTATTTCTTAAAAATCGTGTAGCCAATTTGCTATTATGAAAAGTCATGAGCACTGTTTTTGTACTCAGAGTTTGACAATAGAGAGCGAGGAGGATTCTGTTTTCTAGAGTCACAATGCTGGAAACTCTGTGTCATCTTTTGCTCTTTTACCTCTTTTTGGAAGTGTAGTTAGGTTTTTATTTACCTAAAATAACTTTTTTTCTCTTTGATAACTTTCCAGATTTACCTTTGTTGAATAGTTACTGAGCCTCTACTATAACAGTAGAGCAGTAACAGTATTGCAACATTTATTGAAGTCCGATTACATGAGCGTAAAGGGATGTTCGTGGTAATGCCACAGTGTATAATTGTGATCTCCATTTGCTGAAGAGCTGATACATTAAGTGAGTTAAAGGAAAAGCAAGGGTGATTTGGAATTTATCCAAGTCAGCCATTATAGCATTAATAAAGTCAATCTAGAAACCTACTATTCGGTGTAAAATAAGAATATATATGTTTATATATATAGGATATTTCCTATTGGATTCCATCTAAGGAGGTTTAGAGGAGTATCAGTATCGAGGTCTTCATTATAAAATTTTACTACAAACCAAGACAGCAATAGATAGAGCTTTAAATATAGTTATCATAAATGTAGAACTTTGAAGGAAGAAATACATGAAAAAGAGATTAATGTTCTCTAATCTTTCATATATACAATTAGAGCTACAATTGTGTATATGAAAGATTAGAGAACATTAAATGAATAAATGAATGAATAAATGTGCCCCATATGTACTTCCATAGTGCCACACATTCTACATATGGGGCACATTTATTTATTTATGTATTTATTTATTTATTTTTAAAGTAGGCTCCATGCCCAGTGTGGAGCACAACACAAGGCTTGGAGTCATGACCCTGAGACCAAGATCTGAGCTGAGATCAAGAGTTGGACACTTAATTGATTGAGTCACCCAGGGTTCCTGAGGCACTTTTAGATATAGTATTTAATTAATTAATTAATTTTGTAAAGATTTTGTTTATTTATTTGACAGAGAAAGAGATCACAAGTAGGCAGAGAGGCAGGCAGAGAGAGAGGGAGCCCGCTCCCTGCTGAACAGAGAGCCCGATCTGGGTCTTGATCCCAGGACCCTGAAATCACATCGTGAGCCGAAGGCAGAGGCTTAACCCACTGAACCACCCAGGTGCCCCATAGTATTTGACTTTATCTTCATGACTGTCCTACCACATAGGTATTATTCCTGTTTGCAAAAGAAAACCTGAGAAGGAAGTGAAAGTAATGTACCGGATTATTGAGGCAACCTAGCATTTGAACCTCTGTGTTCCTAATTCTTTCCCTGTGTGTGTGTGTGTGTGTGTGTGTGTGTGTGTGTGTTTGGAGAGAGAGATTTGGACCATGTGAGACATTTGTTGTCTACTGGAGGAGTAAACTATTTTGAATGAACCTGAGTTTATGTATTTGGTGTTTTGGAAAGGGAGGCCTTTTTTCCATGTAAGAAGTAAACCGAGTTTTATTTCAACCCTGACAATGATAAAGAGTTAGCTGTATATCCAGCTGCTTGAGTGGGCCTATTATTGTCACAAAATACATGCTCCTATTATGTAAAATCCATTACAAAGAATGTAGAAGTTACTCATGCAAGCAAGTATAAATTTACTTTTCCACCAGCAGAATTCTCTACAATTTATCATTTTAATCTATATTGTTGAGAACTAGTTTTTTGTTTTTTTTTAAGGGGCCTTCACCCACATTAAGAGAATTTGAGCCAGTTAAGGATGTTTTAAGAAAAGTCCTTAATTTATACCTATTTCTTCTTCTTGTTGTTGTTGTTAGTAATCCTTTGGGGAAAAAAATCATATGTATCAAGAGCCTGGTTAACTCTGACCAGTAGTAAGTAGTACCCTGAATTAACTAGGATGCATTATTTGTATTTTTTTTCCTGAGAAAATAAGTTGATAGGAGGAGAGATTGGTTTGAAATGTATATTCAGGATTATGTCTCGATGTGGAAGTGCGTTGGTGTGGTTGGGGGAACCATCCTCAGCCCCGTGTCAGGGGACAGGGTTGAGAGGGCCCGAAGGAGCTGCTCTGGATTTTCGCAGCAGCTGCCTTTCCCTCAGCATTTCTCCTGCTAAGCATTTCACATGCATTATGTCATTTAACTGTAATGACTTTATGAGGCCCTAAATTAACCCAGTTTGTCATATCAGGAAAATAAAGTTGAATGAGGTCATATAGTTATTCAGTGGCACAGCCAAAATTCAGACTAACATCTGTCTAGATCCAGACATGTCAGCATTATGTTATGATGTCTTCCAGCCATGGCGGCCGTCCAAACTGGGTGGCTGCCTTAGGACCCAAAAGTAGTTGTAGCTGAAATATTTTGTCTTCGTTGGTGTGTTTAGATCACATACAGGAACTAGGAAGCATGGGAGGGTCCCCTAGAAAAGACGGCATCATCACAGTGACGGAGGAGGAAGTTGGCGTGGGAGTTCGCAGTATGTGAGTGTGTGGAAGAGAGGGTGGGAGGCACGGGGCTACTGGAGGGCAGGGCCGGTGTTGAGGGGAGGGACGGTGGCCACCTCCCCTACATAGTGGACATGGTTCGAAGGACCCTCGGGAGTTGGCGATTAACTGTAAGCACAGGTTGTAGAGGAAAGAAGAAATCTTGGTGCCAGCGTTTTATCCTTGGCTGTGAGAAAGGTGACTTTGGCAGAGACTTTGGGAAAGGCTTGTGGCTCTGAGGACCGTGATGTTATCTCATAGGAGTGTGTATGTCCGAAGATGGTCGGCGTCAGTCTGGAAGTCATAGTAGAGCGGAGACAATGATTCCCTGGCCCTTGAAGAACAGCCCCCAGCCCCACCGCATGCCTTACTGGCTCACTCTGTAACCCTGGGCAGTTAACTGTTCAGCCTCATTTTTAAATGTGTGATGCTGAGATAAAGATGAAAAGCTACCTGACATATAAGAAATATTGAGATTATTTGAAGGGCTAAATCCTAATTCACTGAAGAAAAACTTTCATATATTTGGATCTTTCTAGAACAGGATATGGTGTAAGTGATTCAGATAGGTAAGAAGTACAGTTTTTATATTTAGGTCCATCTCAAATAGTTCTTCGAATTATGGTTTTTTTCATTATGAGGAGCTGAAAAAGGAAAGATCATTTCCTTAGGCTTTCAACCAGAGTATTCCATTCACCAGAGCAGTCCCATTGTATGATGTCTTAGAATTAACTATCTTTTAATATAGATATCAAACTCCTCCGTTAAAATTATATTTTCATTAAATGCCATTCAGATATGTTAACGGAATCAATTCTTTCTGGCTTTGCCATCATTTCCTTGGAGGTAGAAGTTACTGCTTGCCTGTGTTAGCTACTCTGTTCTGTTCCCTCATAAAAACAGGATAACGTGTGTTTGGACTTTTCAGTAGAGCCAAAGCCCTATTAGCTTGGTCTCTGAAAGGGCAGGAGGAAGAGGCACTCTTTTGTTCGTCTGTAGCAGTCAAATCATATGAGGATTTCCTCTGCAGTGTAATTGATATTTTTAGTTACTCAGAATAATATTTGTTGGGCATTCTGTACCAACTTTATATTCACTATGAAGGTGATTCTATGACAGGGTCATAATTAGAATCCCTAAATAAGAGATTTAGAAAAGGTGAGTTACTTGCACAAGGTCATATACCTAATAAATGGTAGACTTGAGACTCCATGAGTATTTGAACATACATATATATAATATATATTTATTATGTATTATATATAATAATATATCATATTGTATATTATATATGGTACATCATTGTATATTAATATATACATAATATATACTATATATATATTTAAATAGATAGATTTGTTATAAAGGTTTGACCTTAGGGGGCTAGCCAAACAGTCTCTGGGAGGCCGTTGTCTTCACATGCCGTGCTGGACTCTGAGTTCATTGGGCACGTGCTGGGGAAGGAGATAGAAATCAAGTGAGAGAGAGGAAGAAGGAGCTGGACATCACAAACATGAAGCTGAAACCCTTTTCATGCCTCTGATCTTGACGATGTCCTGCAGAAGCCAGGACCACTCCACTGGTGGAAGAGCACCTCCAGGTGGGCAGGCACACCTGACTCAGGAGTCCGAGATGCTGAGGAAGGCCCAGGGGAGGCAGAAGAGCGGCAGGCCCACCTGATTCCTCATGCCAGCACAGGAGCTGGTGGGGGAGCAGTGGTGTGGCTACCCCTTCCCTCCCACCGAAGAATCAGCCAGTGCCCCCCCCCCCCCCCACCCAGCGACATTGGGAATGGGATTCTGGCACATTGTTGTACAACCAGCCATTTGCAAAATCTCCACAAAGAGGAAGAAAAAGAAGGGTTTAATGGGAAGTCTTTAAATACGGGCAGTTCATCATCCATTTCATTGGCCGTATTTCAGAGTGCAAGAGGTCATAAATGTCACAAAATCTTCTCCCTCGTTAGTAATGTGAAAGCCTAGTCAAAACTGAAGAGATGTTTTGGACTGAATGTTTGTGCCCCGCAAGATGTGTCGTCTTAGCTGCCAGTGGGATGGTATGTGGACGTGGAAGAGGAAGGCCTTTGGGAGGTGATCAGGCCAGGAGAGCAGAGCCCCTAGTGCCGTACAGGAGAGACCCCGGGGAGCTCCTCCATCGCTTCTGCTGTGTGAGGACACAGCAGGTAGAAGGCCGTCTGTAAACCAGGGAGCAGGCCCTCGCCAGACACCAGATCTCCTAGTGCCTTGATCGTGGGCTTCCCAGCCTCCAGAACTGTCAGAAATACATGTCTGTGGTTTCTAGGCACCCTTGGTCTGTGGTATAAAGCCCATTAGAAAAAGCAAGAGGGGAAGTAATTTCCCCAGAGACCCCGAGTGAGACAAGCCGGTGCGAGGTCAGGAGACCCTCCTTCCTCATTTTTCGCCCGCATCCCAGGGCGTGGGCGGTGCGAGCGCTCAGTGGGTCCTCTGGACCTGGTGTGATGCAGTTTGGTTCCTGAAGGAAAGGTGGCCTCATGCATGGACTCTTGAATCAGAGGGTGAATTAAGGTAATTCTTCCATTATTTACTTACCACTGCCTTAAATTTCAAATTCCGAATGACTTGCGGTACTCCCCATTTATCTGCTAATATTCCTTAGAGTCTGTCTTCTTAGTCGTAAGCTGCTTATTCTTTTTTCCCTTTGATATTTGCAGTTTCTTAGACCCAAGAGATAAATCATTTCCTATCTAAAGTATAAACCTCTTGAGTCCCTGACAGTCACCTGATCCCTTTTTGTGGCATTAAGTACTATTCATGTCATTTCTAAATGCCCTTGGCACACCCCTGCCTGATTTTCTCTCATCTCTTAACCAAGTCCTTGGGAAAGTTTTCCCCAAGTGTATTGTATTCTTCTCTTCCCACAAATGTGGCAAATGTTTTACTTTCTTCAGCTTCCAGCCATCCGGGAAGGACAAAGGGAAAAGTCAGTCTTTTCTCTACCTCGCATACCCCTGCTTCCCACTGCAAATTTCCCATCTCCCTCTCCCAGTCGGGGTTGGTCGGGGTTGGTGGTTCCAAGTAGCAGCAGGTTGGAGAGAAGCATGTCATTGACCAGCACATGATGCTGCTGACTGAGCAAGAGGGGTTGGAGATAGGATGGCGTAAAAACAAAACTTGGAAGAGGACATTTCATTTCTCTCCTAACCCCCTTTCCCTTTGCAGGGGTGTGGGTGGAAGACAAGAAAATTCAAAATAATAGTACTTGTTGGAAACCTGTTCTGCTTCCTGACTTCTCAAGTATGTTGAGGTCTCTAGAGAGCATCTCTTCCTGCAGGAGAATCTGTAGCCTGGAGAAGGGACACTGGAGGAGAGGCAGAGGTAGAGGTAGAGCTCAGCATGTTCCAGGTTCAGCTCCTGGAGTCTCCACTCCTGAGTGAGGCCTGCAGTGACCACTGGAAACTTCATGCTGTTTGGGCTCTTCTCTGCTTCTTGCGTGAGCCAGAGTGAAGGAACCAGGGACTGGAGGACTTGGCTGGTTTTCCACCTGCTAATATGTCGGTCTGGGTAAAAGCGTGGGGGGGCGGTCAAGTATTTGCCCAAAGCCACAGAATGAATGCCTTGCTACCCCAGGTCTGTCTCTGATCATCTAGGTTTCAAAGCGTGACTTCTGCTGCCTGCCTTACAGAGGAAATGATGGTGCTGCTTCTTCCCGACCCCGCCCTGCCCAGGGCTTCAGAACTCTACCCCGTGGCCCCTGTGTGCTGTCTGTCGTTCTCCTGTTGTCTTCTGAGCTTCTGGAACCTCCTATAGTGATCCTGAACTAACTAACCGAGACCAGAAGCTGAAGTGACTGAAATGATAAAGAATCTGCCTTTTGGGGCACCTGGGTGGCTCAGTGGGTTAAAGTCTCTGCTTTCGGCTCAGGTCATGATCTTAGGATCCTGGGATCGAGCCCCACATCAGGCTCTCTGCTCAGGAGGGAGCCTGCTTCCCTCTCTCTCTGCCTGCCTCTCTGCCTACTTGTGATCTCTGTCTGTCAAATAAATAAAATCTTTAAAAAAAAAAAAAGCCCTTTTGGGCTCTAGTGACACGGATCTCCGGAAGGGGTAGAAAGTGTGGGGTAAGTGACGAGAATGGAAGTGTGCCCTCCCTCTGCCTGAGCAGAAGACGTCTGGCAGGATTTATGTTCTAAACCTGTTTTGTTTTCATGTTTTCCTCAGGCTGGATTCTCCCCCCAGAAGCAAGGCCAGGGCTTTCTTGAAGGTGTTTCATTCATTCATATTCTCCCAGGACAGGAGAAACTGCTGGGAGAGGGAACTAGCGGAGGAGGGAGTCAGTCCAGCCCTGCACTCTGACCCCGTCCCTGACCCACTGTGAGGCTGGTCGCCGCGATCAGCATTGGGGCTCTTGCCCACTGGGACCCTCTGAGGAGCCGTGCCGCGTGAACCTGAGATGTGACGCCTGGGTGACTGGTTCTGATTCTCCCAGGTCAGGGAGGCACTGTGGGGTCAGCTGCCTGCCCGTCCATGTTTGTGCACGGGCCGGACGGTTCAGTGGGTCCCCATGTATGTCGCAGGAGCTGGCAGGGGGTGAGGCTCAGTGGAAAGGAAGGGGCCATGCTGAGTGGTGCTCTGTGGTGGCAGCTGTGGGACCGGCTGCCGTCTCCGCGGCCCGAGTGAGTTGGCCAAGGCTGTGAGCTGACATCACGGCTCAGGACTCTCGGGCTGCAGGTTTTCCTTTATTGTGTTCCCGAAATGCTTCTTATGCCAAGCAATTGGCTGTGTATAGTCTCCATCAATCTGGCCCCGGGTGTCATCTTCTGGGACCTTTTAAATGCAAGTGAGGGAAAATTTAAGGCTTGCATGGAACTTTGAAAGCTTTCACTGGATCTTGTGCCTTTGCACTTGAGGTTGGTACCGAGGGAGAGAGTAGATAAGTGAAGATAAGTGAACGTTGGCCATTCACAAAATAGGGTCATGGCTTCATTTTTTTTTTTTTTTTTTTTTTTAAAGTTAATGTAGGCTGGCTTCCTTTTTGGCTGCACCTGTCATTTTGGAATTTATCGGAGAAGAGGCGCCTGGGTGGCTCAGATGGTTAAGTGTGTGCCTTGGGCATAGGTCATGATGGATCGAGCCCCACCCCTGGGTTCTCTGCTCATCAGGGAGCTTTCTTCTCCCTCTTTCACTACTGTTTCCCCGGCCTGTGCTCTGTCGCTGTGTCAAATAAATAAATAAAATCTTAAAAAAAAAAAAAAAAAGAAATATCAGTGAAATGATTAAGTTAGCTTTGTTTTGTTAAAGAAGAATTTGTAGAACATCTCTGGAGATTTTCAAGGGTTGCATAAAAATGTGAGACACAAAAGCCTGGGCTTAGAAATTAGCTGTTGCTATCGCGGTGTTCTGAGTTATTAGTAAGCAGCATTTTTTATTGCACCGACTAGGAAAAATATAGATGACTGTATTTATGATCTTACAGATATCAAGGCAAAGCTATAACACCGAGTGACATGTCTGTTTTCTCTATGAAGTTTAATGTTAGCTGTTTTCCTCTCTTCTCCTGGTAGTTGGGGAGTAATACATTTTGCTTATTATGTCATAAAGTGTTATACTTTAAAAACAAAAGCACATTAATTTCTTGCTCATCATGAAGAACTAAGGTGTGAGGCCCTGCATGTACTGTTTCCTATTTTTTGCTCTTCCTCCTTTCTTGTGTTAAAAAAAAAAAAATTCACATCTCTATTGAGGAACAATTAACAGACATTAGTGTATATGTTTTAAGCGTATGCTGTGCTGGCGCGTCTGGGCAGCTCAGTCAGTGAGCGGCCAGCCCCTGATTTCCGCTCAGCCCGTGATCTCAGGGTCATGAGTTCAAGCCCTGCGTGGGGCTCCGTGCTCACGGGAGAGTCTGCTGGAGGTTCTCTCTCCCTCTCCCTTGGCACCTCCCTCACTCTCTCTCTCCTTCTGTCTCTCAAAGTGAGTAAATGAATCTTTAAAAAGAAGTGACTGCCCTGCTGATACAGTACACACGTATGTTGTGGTGTGATACCAACATCGAAATCAACACATCCACACCTCACGTATGTGCGTGCGCCGGCGTGTGTGTGTGTGTGTGTGCGCGTGTGCGTGTGTGTGTGGTGAGGATATTGATGGTCTACTGTTAGCCACTTTCAAGTATACAGCATGGTGTTACTAACCATGGCCACCGTGACGGTGTTACTAACCATGGCCACCGTGCTGTACGTTTGATCCCAAGAACTACTTACAAGTCAGAGTTTGTGCCCTTTGACCTACATCTCCCCAGTCCCCTTTGTCCCCTCTTGTGGGCCCCTTGGGATCAGCGCTGCATTCCCTGCGTCTCTGAGAGCAGCCGGCTTTCTCCCGCCCTCCCCTTTCCTGCTCCCTCCCCTGCCCACGTGTAATGGTACTTTGCGCTCCCACCGCCCGCGGGGACAAGCAGAGGAAGCAGCGTTCCGCAGGGAGCCTGGAGGATACGGTCCTGGTGACAAAGACACTCGTCCCCATGTATAAAGGAACGGTGTGTAATTGTTTTGGTGTATGAAGTTATCTGCATCTGTTTTCATGCCAGTATTGTATTGCCTTAGAAATAAATGGAGATTTCAGTTATAAACTTGGAAATTTGCTTTAGGTTTTCGGAAGGGGTTCCTGAGGGAGGGCCGTGGCTCTCACGTACGGGAAGAGTTTCGGCCGAGAGAGACGGTTGTCTGTCTGGCGCTGGCCAGCCTGCGCTGCTGGGGGTGGGTGCAGGCACGCCACGGAAGCCGAGCTGTGACACGTGAGCTGCCCCCGGGGTCCACAGCAGAAAGCAAATTGGAAATAGTTTTCCTACAAATAGGGAGTGACAGAGGTTGGGGAAGTAATTCCAAGACCGCTGCCCCAGACATACTTATGGGTCTTTTGAAATTCGGGGCTTGATGTGTTTATTTCATGAGTTAGGCCATCCTGTAGGACAAAATACGGCTCTGCCTAAAAATATGGACTCAAAACAAAGATTGATTCATCAGCTATGGGTTAAAAAGTGATCTGGTCCAAACTCACAATTTTTTATAGGGTAAAATTTCTATCTTTCCTCAATGCAGCCGTTGAAAAATGTAGAGTTTTAATATTCTGTACTGAATGTCTTTCTAATGTCTTACTTGGTGCACTTTAGAAAATAAGCATTCTTCTGTGAGACGAGCTGAATGAGTGCTGTTTCAGCTCTTCTGTGGCTTTGGAGGAACGCCAGCAAAAAGATTCTAGAACATAACGCCATCATTGATTGTTTCATAGAGATTAATGGGATTTATGTGCATTGGAGTAAATTCTAACTTGTTTAAGGCTTATACCAATGCATAGATTACTAGGCTCTTTTGAAGACACTGCCTTGTTTAGAATTGGTGACATTTATTCTACGGGGGTGGGGAGGAAAGGTGAATTTTTTCTCTGAAGAACTCTGTTCCTTTTCTTCTATGCCTGATTGTTAGCTCCTTCTCCCTCAGATCTCAGAGAGGGTTGAGTCATGAGGACACCAAACACCACAGACCTCCGTAGCCCCCTCACCTGCCTCTTAGTACTGTATATTTATTTTCAGTTTCCATGACTATTTCATACCTGTCTTCCCTATTAGAATGTCAACGCCATCAGGGCAGGATTTTTCTTTTTAATTTTTAAAAATCTATTTGACAGAGAGAGAGACAGTGAGAGGGAGACACAAGCAGGGGGAGTGGGAGAGGGAGAAGAGCAGGGAGCCCAGTGGGGGGCTCCATCCCAGGACCCAGGGTCAAGACCTGAGCCGAAGGCAGAGGCTTAATGACGGAGCCACCCAGGCTCCCAGGGCAGGATTCTTTGATTGCTCGGGAATTCACAACGTCTAGCAACACGGCAGGGGCTGGTCATAATTGCCATCATATTGTGTGCTTACTGTGGGGCAGCGCCTGTCACTCTACGTGGACTCGTGTAATCATCACAAGAACCTTATACGCCAGGTGTTACTGTTCCCACTTCAAGAAGAGGAGAATGAGGCTTAGAGAGGTAGGTCACCTGTCCAGGGCGACAGACTTAATAAATGGCAGGCCCGGCATTCATGCTGGCTGCCCAGGGCCACAACCTCTGCTCCTGAATATTCCATTAGATTGTGAGTCAATATTTGTTGAGGGGAGGAAAGGTATAGTAGAAATATGCAGCCTGACCTCTGATGATTCGCTAGCACGTGGGCTGGGGTGGGAGATGGCCCATACTTAGTGGCTGTAGTGACGTCCCATCCACCCATACTGCTGGCACTTGCTTTCCCATAGTTTCATCTCTTCGGGACACATGTGGGTAAGATGGAAATTCAACATGAGGCATAGGGATGTTTTGTGAATTGGATGGAAAACATGTACACCTGGAGATTCTCACTGGTTTAAGAAAACAAAGATTGATGGGGCACCTGGGTGGCTCAGTTGATTAAGCTTCTGGCTCTTGATTTTGGCTCAAGTCATGATCTCAGTGTCCTGAGACTGAGTCATGTCAGGTTCTGGACTCAGGGGGGCTGTGTGCTTGAAGAGTCTCTCCATCTGCCCCTCCCTCCTCTCAAAAAACAAAATCTTAAAAAAGTAAGACAAAGAATGAAAGGCAAATAATCATTGGATACATTCTTCATTATATAAGTAGCACTGTGAATTTTTTCTCTGCTAGTTCTATATTATTTATATTTTTATTCTAATATAGTTAATGTACAATGTCATATGAGTTTCATTTGTATAATGCAGTGATTCGACAGTTCTATACATTTCTCAGTGCTCAGCTTGATAAGCGTACTTTTAATCATATCACCTATTTCCCCGTCGCCACCCCCAACTCTCCTCTGGTCTCTCAGAGTTTATTTTTTGGTTTGTCTTTTTTTTTTTTTCCCCCTTTCTTTGTTTTAGTTCTTAAGTTCCACATAGGAGTGAAATATTATCATGTTTTTCTTTCTCAGACTGATTAATTTCACTCTAGCTCTATCCATATTGTTGCAAATGCCAGAATTTCATTCCTTCTTATGTCTGAGGAACATTCCATTTTTCTGTCTTCTTCATGCATTCATTAATCTATGGACACTTGGGCTGCTTCCATAAGTCGGCTGTTGTAAATAAAGCTGCAGTAAACATAGCAGTATACCTATCTTTTTGAATCCGTGTTCTCCTATCTTTAGATAAATGGTTAGTAGTGTGATTCCTGTATTGTAGAGGAGCTTTTTAAAAATTTTTTAAATTTTGTTTTATTTTTTCAGTGTTCAAAGATTCATTGTTTATGTACCACACCCCGAGCTCCATGCCATGTGCCCTTTTTAATTTTTTGAGGAAACGCTATACTGTTTTCCAGAGTGCCTGTACCAGTTTGCATCCCCACCAAAAGTGCAAGAGGGTTCTTCTGACGGTGTCTGGGTGGCTCAGTCAGTTAACATTTGCCTTCGGCTCAGGGTCCTGGGATCGAGTCCTGCATCGGGCTCCCTGCTCTGCCAGGAGCCTGCTTCTCCCTCTGCCTCTCTGTCTCTCTGCCTCTCTGTCTCTCTCTCATGAATAAATTAATAAAGCCTTACAAAAAAAGAGAGAGAAAGTTCTTTTTTCTCCACATTCTCACCAATGGGTTTTTGATTTAGCCATTTTGACAGGTAAGAGGTGATATTGCAATCTAGTTTTGACTTGCATTTCCCTGATGAGTGATATTGAATGTCTTTTCATATGTCTGTTGGCCGTATGTATGTCTTCTTTGGAGAAATGCCTGTTCATGTCTTCTGCCCATTTTTAAATTACATTATTTGTTTTTTAGATGTTGAATTGTATACATTTTCTCTTTTCTGTATTCTGTATTTTAGATACTACCCTTTATCAGCTCTGCCATTTGTAAATATCTTCTCTCATTCAGTAGGTTACCTTTTAGTTTTGTTGATTGTTCACTTTGTTATGCAGAAGCTTTTTATTTTGAGATAGTCCCAACAGGTAATTTTTGCTTTTTCTTCCGTTGACTTGGGAGACATGTTTAGAAAAGTGTTCATTGTCAGAGAGATTACCACCTGTGCTCTCTTCTAGGATTTTTACGGTTTCAGGCCTCACATTTAGGTCCTTAGCCATTTCGAGTTTATTTTTGTGTTTGGTGTAACAAAGTGGTCTGGTTTCATCCTCTGTGTATAGATGTCCAGTTTTCCCAACAATTTGTTGAAGAGTCTTTTTCCCATTGCATGTTCTTGCCTTCTTTGTCAAAGATTAATTGACCACATAATTGTGAGTTTATTTCCAAGCCCTTTATTATGTTCTGTTGATTTATGTGTCTGTTTTTGTACCATACTGTTTTGATTGCTACTGCTTTGTAGTGTATCTTGATAACTGAGATTGTGACACCTTCAGGTTTAGTCTTCTTTTTCGAGATTGTTTTGGCTGTTGAAGGTCTTTTGTGATTCCATACAAATTCTAAGATTGTTTGTCTAGTTCTATGAAAAAAATTGCTGCTAGTGTTAGATAGGGGTTGCATTAAATCTGTAGATTGTTTTGGGTACTATGGACATTTAAACAAAATTTGTTCTCCTAATCCACGGGCCTTGAATGTCATTCCATTTGTGTTGTTTTTCATTTCTTTCATCAATATTTTATAGTTTTCAGAGTATAGGTCTTTTATCTCCATAGTTAAGTTACTCCTAGATATTTTACTGTTTTTGGTGCAGTTGTAAAGGGGACTATTTTCTTAATTTCTCTATATGCTACTTCATTATTAGTGTATGTGCATGAAAAGGGTTTCTATACATAAATTTTATACCCTGTAACCATTAATTTATTAATTTATCAGTTCTAATAGTTTTTTTTGGCATAGTCTTTTGGGTTTTCTATATAGAGTAGCCTGTCATCTGCAAATAGTGGAAGTTTTACTACTTCTTTACTGATCTAGATGCCTTTTATTTCTTTGTGTTTTCTGATTGTTATGGCTAGTACTATGTTGAATAAAAGAGGTGGAAGTAGACAACCTTATCTTGTTTCTGACCTTAGTAGAAAAGCTCTCAGTGTTTCCCCATTGAGGATAATATTAGCTGGGGGGTTTTCATATATGGCCTTTATTATGTTGAGGTATATGTTCCCTCTAAGCCTTCTTTGTTGAGGATTTTCATTATGAATGAGTGTTGTACTTTGTCAGATGCTATTCTTGAATCTTTTGAAATGATCATACAGTTTGTATGCTTTCTCTTGTTGATATGATTATCACGTTGATTGATTTGTGAATATGGAACCACTTGCATCCCAGGAATAAATCCGACTTGCTTGTTATTAATGGCATTTTTAATGTGTTATTGGATTCCGTTTGCTGATATTTTGTTGAGGATTTTTGCATGTATGTTCATCAGAGATATTGGCCTGTAGTTCCCTTTTTTTTATAGAGCAGCACTGTAATTTTTGAAATACTTAAACTTTGGCAATCTGGGACTTACTGGCAGGTATAAGCTATAGAGCACTGGTTCCAAGATGTGTCAATGGGTATTTATCCTCTGCCTAAAAATGAGAAAAGGAAATGATAGGTCGTATCTGTACTTATGTCCGGGAGGTTGTCTAGGGAAAACTCTCTTTTTGGTGTTGAAATAGCATTTACTTTATAAAACGGTTTTGCTGGTAGATTCTAGGTTGATAGGCTGAGGTTTGTTTTTTGTTTTTGTTTTTAACATATATACCTGAAAGAGTACTCAGTGATCCTGTGTTGAATTCCCCACTTTTCTTCTCATTTCCTGCTTCCTGAAATTCTAAAACCTGGGGACCACTGAACCTACGAATTTCAAGTCAGTGAGACTTTTTCTTTTCAGAAAGTTTTTGTATAGACTTATATAGTTATTTTTGTTTGTTTTTCCTTTTCTTTATGTGCTCCTTTCCCTGATAAAGAAAAGGAATCAGTGAGAAAGTGTGGAAGCAGCAGGAGAAGCAGGGACAGAGTGCCCAGTGGCCGGCTTCCCCGGGCTGTGCGCTTCTGCGCCTGGGGGCCCTGCTCTGGGCCCCAATCCCATCCTTTCTGTGTCTTTCTTCTTTCCTTTCTTGGAAAATAAAAGCATCAAAAATGCTTAGCCTTTCTGAAGAACAAATGGAAACACCACTTACTTCTATTCTTTTTACAAACAGTCCTGTCAGCCGTAGGAGAGCATGGCAGCGTCAGCAAAGGCCATCTGGAAAAGGTAACTAACAGCCATTCCCCAGGGAAGAGTCCTTTTGCAAAACAGAGTTGACCTGGTGGAATAAAGCTTTACATGCTGGTGGTCAAGAGAGGAGCATTCGTATCTCACGAGGTCTTTAAAAATTGGGTGACTGCGGTAACTACTGAGGGCTGAGTGGTGGCGGCATGAGAGTTTGTGGCATTCCTTGGCTGTAAACATTTCTTCCCCTTCACCTCCCTCTAAGTTGATCCCATTTTCTAAATGTTACTCGTAGGTCATTGGTGTGGTTCTCCTTGAAAGGTAGTTACATGGGTGCTGGCATACTTGTCCTGTGACATGCTGCAGATGGTGTGGTATGCATAACTAGTTTTTAAAACACCTTTTGAATATATAGTCTTAAAATATTTTTTCACGCTGATGAAAGTGTAAAGTACAGCAACCATTTAGAAAGGTGTATTGATAATTCCTATCAAAAATTGAAATGCACATGTCCTCTGACCCTGAAGTTCCACTTCTAATAGTCTGTCTCACAGAAACCTACAAAGAAGAATGCCATGGTCTATCTTTATTACAGAATTATTTTTAATCATGGAACCTGAAGGCAGTTTCAATACCCCCAAAGGAAGAATGTTTGCATAAATTATGATGTGTGTGTAATATGGCACACGTGAAACCAGCAGAAAGAATGAAGCAGATCTGTAGTTACCTGAATGGTAGGTGTTTTGTGATGTGTTACTGAGTACAATGTGGAATTGTGGAACTTTTAGTATGATACTGTTTTTGTTTAAACAGAAGTATAGATTGACATGTTTCTGTTTGTATATATATACATCACTGAAACCTACACAGGAATGGTATGTTTGTGTACATAATGATGCCACATTAAAAGGATCTGGACAAATGTACACCAGAATGTTAATAGGGCTAATTTCCAGATAGTGGGATTAGGGAGGTGTTGGTACAGAGGGGAGGTCCTTCCATTTTTAAAATTTCTGCACTTACAAAAATGAAAGGCAATTCAATCATAATTTAAGAAAAACATACATTAAACAACAGACTGATGCCAGATATTAAATTGTTAGAGATTGTGTGAACACATCTTAATAGCTACCAAAGATCATTTGAAGTAAGACATGCTTTGCAGGTACAATAGGAGATGATGGTTCTTTTGGGTCTCCTCGAAAGCCTGTAGTTCTTCTGGATTCTCCAGCAAGTCTGTAGACCTAGCGTGTGAGATTCCGTGCTGTTGGCCTGTGGCTGTGGCTGCCTCGGACCCCAGTCATCCTGTGGCTGCTCACACGCTCTGCCCACTAACTGAGGGAACGAACCGAGGTTGAACGGGTTGCTTCAGCAAGTCGTCAGCCCACATTAATGGGAACGGTTGTTGGGTTTAAAGACAAGTGTCATGGCTGTCAATACAAAGCAGCTGTTTCCTGGGTGAGTTAAACAATGAGTGGCATCTCTGGACTCTGCTGGTGCAACGAATTAATTGCTAGTTCCAGAGACGAAGACAAATACCGATGTGCAGGTGGGAGTCAAGGGCTAATTTACTATTTTGAGAAAAGGCAATTGCACATATTTTGCTGTTTTACTCTAACATTAAATCTACTTTTGACCTCAAAGGAAATAATTGCCTATTTCGTAAAATCATTAGTTGTACTGAGTAGCATTTAAAAAATAGCAATATCTCTGAGTCCTCTGGTGCTTTTAAAAATAATTGAAGAAAGTCGCTGTGCCAACATGCTTTAAAAATATGCTAAGCAAACTGTTGTTATCCCTGGTTGAGTTTTAATGCTGTGACAAAGAATAATACCTAGCATTCCTCCAAGGAATACTTTGTTCATTATGGGCTTTGAGTTGGAGAATGTCCCTAAATATACCATATTTCTTGAGGAACAAAGCGAGGCTACCTGTAACTCTATAAAAAGTATTTCAGTGGTTTAACATAAAAATGACAAATTTATGCTTTAACCCCTGCCTAGTTTTTGAAGCCCTCTGAAATCATATAAAATATATCTTCTCTGTTATGGAATTTACATTAATATTAATAATTAGTAATGAGATTTCTCTTTAAGTTTTTTTTTTCCTAATTGTGAAAGGAATATATGCCAGAAGATAGAAAAACTGAGAAATATAACTACATAAAAATTAAGAAAAATATTCTAAACAATGTGAAAGTGATGTACTTAAAAAAAACAGCTTAAAAAGTTAAAAAAAACTTTTAATATATATGATAAAGGGGCTAATTTCCTTTACTATACAGTTTTGATAAATTAATATGAAAAATATGTCCAATAGGCAGATAACAAAAAACTGCAAACAGATAGTCACAGTATAATAAACTAAATGACCAGTAATCCTAAGAATGCTTAGTGCCACAGACAGTTGAAGAACCACACCTTAAAAGTAGATGTTAATAGACACTTTAATAAGCTTTGATGTTAGCATATCGAACACATGCTCTACTTCAGTGGGGCCAAAACAGAATTCTTTTTATGTCTTCTTACCCCTGTTAACCTACTTGGCACCCAGTGATATTCGTCTCAAACAGTGTTGACATGTTTGCCCAGTGATTCAAGCCAAAGGTACAAGATGTCATTTGTGGGTCCCCTGTCCCACCCCATGCTTTATCCAGTTACCGTCAAGGTTTGTCAGGTGTATTTTCAGCTCATACTCTGGGTATGTCAGCCCCACTAATACCATCCTATCTCACCTGCCAGCATCCTTGCTCTGTTTACTCTCATCTTCCAATAAGCCGTATTCTTCACCTAACATATAAGATCTTTTTTTAGCTTAATTAAAATTTAGCCTTATTTTTAAAAAATAGGTAATGTCTTTAACATTATTCAAAATTCCAGATTTGCAGGAAGATATACAGTGAAATACTTCCTGCCTCCCCTCTTACTCAGACAACTCCCCTCTTAAGAGGCATCCAGTATCATCACATATTTTGGTATATTTTTCAGTTATATTTTATGTATATTCAACAAAAATACATATATATGCAGACATTCCCTTTACTTCTCTCTTTAATACAAAAAATAGCATATCTAAACGGAATTTTAATCAGTGGAGGTATCCCTGTATCAGTGCATATGAAATGCCTATTTTTCAGGACTGTATCGTATTCTTTTACAAGGGCAGAACATAAGCTAATTAAGTTTAATAATTCCCCATTATTGACATTTATGTAGATTTTTCTGTTTTTCACTCTTATAATTAAAAGCCTTATGTATGCTTCATCTTGTATATATCTAAGTGTGTCTGTAGTGTTAATACTTAGAATCAGATTTAGTGGGTCAAGACTGTACACTTTTGTGATTTTGATAGAGCTGTCCATATTCTCCTTGGCAGTTAATCCATTCCTCCAGCAATCTATGAGATGGTTTCCCTACACCTTTTCCTGCACAGTAGCTCATCAAACTTTTTGATCTTTAAAAATTTGATGGGTAAAATAAATAAATAAATAAATAAATAAATAAACCTCTTACCTGCTCTAACTGAAAGCTTGCTCCCTGATGACCCCATGTGAGACTACATCTTTTCTGCCCGCAGTCCTTTCATCATTGGAAATGTGGTGGTGACATTCTAGCTTCACATGGCCGTAGTCAAATCATTCTTATTCCCTTGGCCCCAGAGTTCTCTGTTTTTGAGTATCATGTAACAAGATTTTCCCACCTATTGTCCATTATATTTAAAGTTTAATGTGGAAAAAGTACAAGTCATACGTGAGACCCTCCGTCGTCAGAGTATTTTTGACATTGTTTTGAAAATACTAGCCAATGCAATTAGATAAAAGAAAGTATCTAGAGGTGTAAAAATTCAAAACAATTAGGTGAAATTTTTATTATTTGCAGATTTTAGCCTAGGCATGATTTTAGCTTAGAAAAGTCCAGAAACTATTATAAACAATAAGAGAATTCAGTGTGAATGCTGGGCAGGAGTTAATTTGTAGAAATTCAAAAGCCTTCCCCTATGTAAAAACCGAGGTAAGAGATAAAGGAAGACCTGTGTGCACACGGAGGCTGAGCTTCCTCAGCGTTCTTCGCAGCCAGTGTCTGGGCACAGAAAGGATCCTGAGGCAGGCCCATTCCGGGGAGATTCAGGACATTTCTGACAGCTGACTGTGGCTCAGGTGCTGTCCATTGGCCTTGCCAAACATTCTTAGAACCACAGAGAAGTCTACGATTGCCTGCCTGCCTTCTTTCCTTTCTGGCTTCCTTCTTCACAGGGTTGGACCTGCATTCTACTCAGATGATTCCCAGACATTTATATCTCTCTTCTAATTTATATATATATATATATATAATTGATTTACTTAAGACAGAGAGTGCACATGTGAATGAGTGGGGGGAGGTGCAAAGGTTGAGGGAGAGAGGAGAATCGCAAGCAGATGCAGGGCTGTATCCCATGACCCCACGATCAGGACCTGAGCTGAAATCAAGAGTTGGATGCCTTAACCAACTGAGTCACCCAAGTGCCCTTAAAATACATTTTTTTTTAAATTTCTGAAGTTTATATGCAGTTAAATTTGCTTTTTTTGGTGCACAGTTCTGTGAGTTTTTATACATGTGTACATTCTGTTTACTTCTACCCCACATGGAATATGGAACACTTCCAACTCCCCAATGAACCCATTGTTTTCCTTTGCAAGTATTGCCCCCGCAAGAAATTCCCTGTAGATCTCATCGGGCATTGGTGTGTTTCTCAGGGGACCCAGACTAAGTCGTCATGAAACTGGGAGTAATATATATGGGAGGTGAGATGTCTGTGAGATAGGAAATGAAACTGTTTGTCTTCTGGTGATGTGACTTTTCTCATTTTGAGGAGCATGGTGTTTGTGGAGGGGAGAGTGTTTATAATGAGTTACAGTCATTCATTTCTGGATCTTAATGTCTTCCTGTCTCAAGCCTAAGTTAAAGGTTGATCTAACAAATGGAGCTGGCCAATGATGTGAAATCTGTGAATGTTCTCATCCCAAGAGTGCTTCACCCAGGATTGGATAAACTTGGTGTCTGGAGTGACACATAACAACTCGCTACATTGGAATATGGATCAGGCAAGTTGGTCTCTAAGGATCCGTCCAGCTGTGATCCTAAGAGCTGGTCCATCTCCTCCTAGCATTGTGTTTTGGAGTAGATTTTTATCCCCAGGAAATGGTTGTCTTCTCTGCCTTCATTTTTTCATTTTACATAGTGTACCCAGTCATACCCACTTTTAATTGTATTTAATATGCAGCACTTTAAAAATGACAGGTAGCCAATGAGCACCAGATGCCACAAAGAGTTAATTGGGATCCCCCACTGGGAACATCACTGTGGCAGCTATGGTGGCTTTTTGTGGTGCAGGCTCCCGGGTGTACTGAGCCACGCGCTTTTTTGAAGCCGGACGCTCATGTGCTTTGACATATATGGAACTCGTCCTAATAGGTTTCCAGGGTAACCACAGCCGTGCTTTTATGCTTCCAGCTGGATTTCCTTCAAGGGAACTCCCTAGGTTGGAAGGTGGATTATTTATATGGGGTGTACTGGTCAGAATACTGTTAATAAACTTTTGGGGTACTAGATAAACATAAAAAGGACAGCATACGAAGTCACAAGAAGCCACAAGAAGCACTTGTGTCACAAGTGCACACAATCTCTTAAATATTTTTGTACTAAAATTGGGGCCTTGTGTAAAATGTGGAGATCCTCAAAAAGGATCTTGAAGGCACTTAGCTTTTGGGGCTTAACCTCATTATCTTAAGAGAGAAGATTATCACACCGCTTTTTACCATTGGAGTAAACATAGCTGCCCAGGGCAGTGAGTGTTGCCATGGGTTTCTATCGCCAGCAGGTTAAACATGATGAAAAGGTAAGACCTAATCAAGAAGAAGGGAGAAGACTGGGCAGAGGGTGTCATAAAGCGCCACATCAGTGACGGTTACATTTTTTATATTTCTTCAGCCCGAAATGCATGTTTTCATAATTTTAGTCTGAGGATTTAATGTATGCTGGAAAATTCAGATACTTCTAGAAATACCAGAAACAGTGTATATTGACTCATTTGAAGGACACACACACACACACACACACACACGAATTTTTTTTTTTTTATAGAAAATCATGACCTGATTAGTCTATAAGTCACATTTCTTTAACTTTTGAAGGTAGTGTACTTGTCATTAGCCTATCGTGCCCTTCCTCATTTGGAAAAAAAAATGCAGTAGTTAATCAAAGCTATGAGCTAAAAGGGCTTAGGAAATAATAGATTAATGGAACTGCTCTCTTTATTTTATAAAAAAAAACTGTTGCTGGCATTAATAGTGCACAGCAGCAAATAATGCCCCCTTTCGTGTCCCTGTGAGATGCCAAAAAAATGCTAGTTATTTTGAATATGAAACCCACACCTTCAAAATCTGCCTATTTTTTATTTTCTACTCAGTGAAAAAAATTACAGATTTTTTTATTTTTTTATTAACAGTGTTAGGGTGTCAAAAGGGAAGCCTTAAAGAATATCAATACCATTTTCAGAAAAATTAGTTTATCATATTTACTGATTGTGAGGAGAGGTAAGTTCAGCTCTCTTTTGGTATTAGAACAGTGTAGCTCCTGGTATACACAGGACACCGGTAGACAGGAATTTGTGGTCTCGGTGTAATTTGGTAACTCATTTGCTCCTGTAAATCCGAAGCTGGCTAGATCAAGAGAAATTGATTATTTTTGAATATAGCTGTTTAATCCTTTAAGTTAGAACTTTAAATTTTCTTTCCAGTAGGCCAGAAGTCACTTTACATGTATGGTATTATTCCAATCATCTTACCCTAGAGTGCTAGATACAATTTAGTCTTTTCTTGGTGACTCTGTGGCACCATTTTATGTGTTTTGGTTATTGTTATGTGCTAGAGTCAAGGAAGGCCTTGCACAGGGTGGGGAGGTGGGGGGGCCTGTACGTGTTCTCATCCGGTTGGCCCCCCCTCACTCTCCCTGGCAGCTCACGCATGGTCTCTTGTGGCTTCCACCATGGTGCTTTTGTCCTGGTCATTGCTGGGGGCCTACGTTTCAGCCACAGTACTTTGAGATTCCACAGCTCAGTCTGCCCCCAGCACTTTTTTCTTCTTCCGAAACAGTGTCCGCATCATGCTCCTTCTTCAGTGTTGCCGTCTTCGTGCTCTTTGGATTCTCCCACTTTGGATCTCCCTCTTTGGTCAGTAATGATCCTGGATCAGGTAACTGCATAACTCGTTGGACCCATGGTTGGTTACTCAGCAGTCACGGGAGTCTCTGTATTCGCGTGTTCTTACTCCTCCGTCCTCCACAGCCCTCAGTTTGTTGCTGGAGTGTGCAAGGGGGGTGTGCCTCACTGTTCCAAGCTATGTGTCGGGATGCTCTGTGACGGGTTTATTTCGAAAATCTTTGTGTTTGAAAGAACAGATGCAGGCCTTCTTCATGCTAGATGTTCTCCTCAATATTTGGCTTCGAGTAGAATTTCAGGCACCAGCAACATTAGAAATCCCATCTTGGGCTTTATCGTCCATCATTTCCAACACGAATTAATTTTAGTTCTTTAGAGGAGTCCGATCCACAGGCTGACATCAGGAAGGTGATGTTCGGTGGCAGAAGGAAGATATCCAATTGCAAGTCGATAGTAAACCCATTTTCTCAGAGTACGCTCTGCAAGTCATTCATAAAATTAAATACGTCTGGGTTAGTCCGTCTGTATAGAGAGAGTGGTAGGTAGTCTTGGAAGAGATCTACCAGTGAGCAAACATCTTCGCCCTGTAGGGTGTGCTAGGAGTCTGCACGCTGGGGAGAGAAAACAGGTGATATAGAAGCTCACAAACGCGCGGCAGGGCTGCGTGGGGTGCAGTAAAAGTTCTTGGTGTTTCCCACTAGCAGAGGAAGACATCCAAGGGCTGGTGAGAAGGTGCAGTTTGGAAAGAAAGTCCGAAAAGTTAGCTTCCTCGTTGTTAGAGAAACGGTGGTGGGGAGGTTATTGGAGAGAAAATGCAGTTTGAAAAGAAGAAATCTTCCTGGCAGGAAAATAGAAAGCCCGAGCTAGACGCAGGAAGCTCTCTGTGGCTGGTGCTAGGGTGTAGAGGGAGGCCCCGGCCAAGAGGAGGAGAGAGCGGACACAGGGAGGGAGAGTACAGTAGGAAATAGGTTGAGAAAGGGGACTGTGAAGGGCTCTCGATCCCGATCCCTAACAAAGGACTTAGAACGTCACTCTCAAAGAACGGGGTTGCTGCAGGCGGTGGTCAACAGAACTGTCCTTGTGAGATCTGCCTGGCCATTGCCTAGTGACTTTAGTAAGCCAGTGTTCTGGAAACGTTCCGTTGATATGAGTGTAGGACGATAGTTGCAAAATGCCCACGCATTTGTGTGTATATCCCATGCTTGGAGGTCCTAGGAGGTGACATATTCATCAGAGGCGTTACTTTATAACTTCAGCAACAGTTTTGTTTGAAGCCCGAGGGACTCACTAGTAGGTGCTGGGTACCTACCGGCTGTTGGTAGAACTTAATGAAATACCGCCGAGCAGCATTGTAAGAACAGTAAGGAGAGAGACTGTGCTCATGAATGAATTAAATTTTAAGAGATAGACCTCCTATTTTTTTTCAGTGTAGATTCTGGCTTTGTTTTATTTTAATGTCTTTAACTCCCTTTAGAGAGTTAAATGTGCCTTGCCTCTTCCCTGAATCCGGGTCTGGAGATGGACTCAGCCCCGGTCTTTTGCTCAGAGCGGTTGCAATTTCCATCCCCGGTTAGAGCCCGGTGAAGTGGTGAGACCCTGCTTTGGAACCAGGCACATCTGGACTTAATCCTTATCTCTCACTTCTGTTGCTGTAGCTTAATCAGGGGCGTGGGAGGGAGTCTCTGTACCTTATCTTTGCTTACGTTCACAGTGAGGACGGCAAACCCAGGTTTGTAGTCTTCTTGTGGGTAATGATTCGAAAGCCCCTGGCAAGGGGCTCACACACATCGATATAAACATGGAATCATAATCATCTTCATCATCATTATTCTTATGGCCAGGGTGATCATGTGTGCTGGATTGGTCCTTTTTGGGGTGTTTATCTGGGGAGGATTTGAAGAGTCGCCTCTTCTGATACTAGACATCATTCTGACTCCTCAAGTTTGCCTGTGCTTGGCTTCTCTGTATTTTACACTGCCTGTTTTCTCTTATAATTCATGAGCTTATTGTTTATTTCACCCATTTGTTTTGCTTGAGGAAGATAGCCTGTTCATAACGTGCTTAGTAAGATTTACTAACTTTCGTACGAACTTACATGATTTTTAAGTCTGCAGTATTATTATTTTCCACTTTAGAGAATCTCCAGGCTAAGAATTTTACACGATATGGTTGTGAACTCTACCCCTAAAAGGAGTGATGTCTGACACTTTCAGAAACACAATGCAGGCGGTGCTGTGCCTACCCCTCCACGTACATGAGGGCGTGTGCGTGCACACACACATACACACACACATGCACACACCGTGTCTCCATCTCCGCTCTGCCCTTCCAGTCCTGACCACCCCCAGTGCATCTGCTGCAGGCTCCCTCCGGTTCCGCTTTGACCCCTCCCCTCTTCATTTTCCTGTTTCCTCTTTCTCTGTTACTTCTCCCATTTGCCTCCACCTTGGAGTTACTAGGCTAGACTTTGAAGTTACATTTCTCTTCTACTTAATTTGCTTTTAACCCAGCGCACTAGACTTCGGCAGCAATCCCTGGGTGCCCTTGCACAGGAAGCCCCCAGTGAACCCTGAGCAGATGAGTGCCTTAGCACTGTGGACCAAGATCATTTGTGCATTTTCAGAGACTTTTTTTTTTTTTTTTTAAACAGTGACGAGTTTTTGTTTTAATTTGTTTGGCCTGTTCTTATGGAATCTGGAATGAAAGCTACACCTCAGATAATTTTTTATAATTTGGTTGATAACAAGTATCATATAGTATGTATAACATAAGGTAAATAGGATTCTTAATCTTAAATTTACTTTTTACTGGGGGGGGGGATGAAGGATTCTTAGAAGAATTTTTGTAATTAAAAGTCTATTTCATTTTAGATTCTATTTTGTCATTCTCTTTGAATAGTGACAGTCTCAGTACCTTCTTTGCCCTTCATCCTTGCTCTTGTTCCTTTTGCTATGTTGGGACTGTGGTATCTGGTCTACCCACACCCTGAAGCCCAGCTCTGTCCCAACACAGGAAATCCCCTGACCCTGGTGCCTTATTCCTGCCTTGGTTCCTGATGTTGAGTTTCTAATCATCACCATCAGACCATCTCTTCAGAACCTGTGCTGGAACCCTCTTACCCGTGCCCCTTCCCTGGAGATATCTGTCTTGTCCTTCCTGCCCTAGCTGATCTCTTGGACTTCACCCTGGGCAGCCTGTTTTATGATATCAGTCATCACATCCTCAATCTAGCGGATTCTAATCTTTGGATCTTGTATTGTGACTCCTGGAATAATGTGCTTTTTGTTTGCCCTGAAAACTTTCTTCGAACATAGCCTTCTGTTATTAATACTACTCTGAACATTTAGATTTGATAGAATATTTAAAAACAAATGGGATTTATTGGCCAAAAAAAAAAGTACAATACCTTTTAGATTGACTTTCCTGTGATTTTTCTGGAAAGCTGTGAGTATGAAGATCATGTTTGGAGGCTTGGAGATCATGTTTATAACATATTAGTAAGTATGTCCCCCCCATCTTCATTTTTTTTTCTTTAATTAGTTACCTTTTTTCGGTTCAAATGGGACTTGGTGTTTTCTTACTAAAAATTAACCTAAAGAAGTATGGTTGTTTCTAAAAGAAGTGCTCAAACATATTCTCACAATTTATTCATTCAATATGTGCAGGGGGAAATTAAATACAGATAGGTTACTCTTCCTGACAGGTTAAAGAAGTTGGCTATATGGAATGTCCCAGCTGTATTATTGGAAAATAAATAAGATGTATTATGCTGGTTTATCTCCCCTTTTTCATTCTTAGCATTAGGTTAAGATGGATATTCTACCTATGGTGTTGTGTTATGTAAATATTTTCATACATTGTTCTTTCAAAGGTATTAAATCATTTGAATTATATTGTTTTAGCTTCATATGAGTAGGGAAAGGCCTTCTGTTACTAGTAAAACAAACACATTGGCAGTTCTGGAGTCACCCATATTACTTTTAAAATGGCACATTTTAATTAAACTTATTGAAAACATTAGGAATTTACTTCATTTATGGTACTGGTTGTTGGAGCGAACAGATTGGTAGGAAACCAAATATTTTTCTCCCTCCATAATTTTAAAACAAAAACTAGCCTAAGTTGTTGTAAATGTATAGTTATGGGGACATTTTAATAGATTGATTTATATTCAGTGTTTAAAGAGTAGAGAGTCTTGGTAGTATAGTAAGTTGAGATGTAAACTGTACTATCTCTAAACTTTCTGCCAACATATGGCCTGACAGCTTGGATCTAGAACTTGCCTTCCAGGATGGTAGCCATTAGCTCCACATGGCTAGCCAGAATTGAACGGTGGTGTAATTGTAAAATATACACCACATTTGAAAACTTGATACAAAAACCAGACTGTACAATACCCCATTAATACTGTCTATGTTGATTAAATGTTGAAAATACATTATTTTGCTTATGCATAAAACACTGAAATTAATTTTATCTTTTTAAAAAATTTTTAAATTTTGCCACTAGAAAACTAAAAATCACATAGACAGCTCACATTTATGGCTTACATTATGCTTCTACTGGGCAGCACTATTCTGAGACTAAGAAAATGACATGGTTTTATAAATGCCACACCCTCTGTATTTACACATTGAAAAATCATTATATCTAATATCAAGCTTAGAGCTGGCACATGTAGAGTAATGCATTTGGGGAAAACTAACTCAAATTGTGGTTACTAGATAACAAGGCTGAGAGTCATTAAGTCCTATTCTTTAGAGGCAGTACTTCATTGAAATGTTTTTACCTAAAAGACCAAAAAAGTGTGGGACGACATTTACCTGCAAGGAAAAAAGAAAGAGAGAAATGAAGAAAGGTAGAAGAAAGAGAGAGAGAGAGAGAGAAAGAAAGAAGAGAATTTACTTTCCAATCTTTGCTTGAAATCATAGTGCTTCTCTCCATGAAATATCCAATTCTGGTAAGCAACCTAGAAAAAGAGGTAGAAAGTCTTAAAAGAGTTTCAGGGGAGATAAAGTGACCAAGGAATTCGTATTTTATGACAGCATGTGAAAAAGATAGGTCTCCCTGAGTTGACAGAGATAAAATTAAGCAATTATGAAAGGCAGATGTCAGGTTTAGGAATATTAGTGCTTTCTTCCAGGAGCCTGAGTAGAAGAGACTGATAAAAAATAAATGTGGGGCACCTGGTGGCTCAGTGGTTTAAAGCCTCTGCCTTAAGCTTAGGTCATGATCTCAGGGTCCTGGGATAGAGTCCCACACTGGGCTCTCTGCTCAGCAGGGAGCCTGCTTCCTCCTCTCTCTCTGCCTGCTTCTCTGACTACTTGTGATCTCTGTCTGTCAAAAAAAAAAAAAAAATCTTAAAAAAAAAAAGTAAGAATCTCTTTATCCTTTAATCGATTAACAATGACCCAACTCACCAAAATCCAAAATATTACAAGCATGGGATTCTGGAATAACTGGTTATAATGTTCAGGTACTTACTCTGGGGCTGCCTTACAAAAGCAATCATTTTATACTGCAATTATTTATGTTTTTTGCTTTTAAATACAGACCCACACGGGTTTCCATTATGTTGAATTCTTTGTTCTGAACATCTCTTGGATATTTCCTCTAATTCTACTAAGTTATTCGGAAAATTTAAAGTTTGTCAAGTCTTAACACCATCAATTGACAGAGGTCAAAAGTATAAGTAAGTGCTAGGAATGTTTGTATCAATAAGGAATCATTAGGTACATATTTTTAGAGTTTTTTTCCTGTTATTATGCAAGAAGGCAGTCATTCTATCCACAAAGCATTCTCTATTATCATTGACTTGCTGTGGATCATTTGATCTCACTAAATATGGAAATTCTTTATACGTAATGTTTTTATGTATCAGGTACCCAACAGCATATTTTTAAAGTATCATTTGATGTTGATAGCTTCTTACCTCTTCTTAAATCTAAGGATAGCCCTCAAAGGAAATGATAGAGGGCTGAAATTCTAATAAAGGGATTTGTTAAGTCAAATGCAAAAAGATAGTGTTTTATTAATTTTAATAATGCAGCAAAATACAAAGACACGGAAGTGCTCCCAGATTTGGAATAATATGTCCAAATCTGTATTTGTAGATATGCATAGATCATGGTATTTAAAGACCATCAGTATGTATATACATTGCTGAATTTTTATGCTCATCTATAATTTATAAATTTTAAGAGTGAACCTTAAATTTATCTTTATAATTTTAAATGTGGAAAGTTTTAATGTGCAGAGACTCAGACCCAGGAAGACACATTAATATCTAATACTTTAATAAATAGTAAAATACATTTTATTAATAATTGTGATGTATAAACAAGTAATTATATATTGCTGTCTTGCAATGATGAGCAAAGCAATAAATTAGGGAAGAAGGGAGAAAACACAGCAGTGATAAAGGCAGAAGGTACTAGAGCAGTTATTGTAGCTTATGCAAATGACTATATCTGTAATAACTTCCGACTCTTAAAAAATGTGTGAGTGGCTTTGCCTCATACTAGTACTAAGTTGACTTTTTGTTCTAAGCCATCTAGAATGGAAGCTTCACTAGGCTCACAACTTTGTCTATTTAAATTCACTGCTGTGTCCGCAGTGCCAGTGACAGTGCCAACAATAGCAGGTATTAGGTGAATGAATGAATGAATGAATGAATGGGTGAATGAATGAATGAACGAATGGGTGAATGAATGAATGAATGAATGAAACTTTACCCTTCCTAATTTTTTTTTAGATCTCTATTATATCCCAGATGATCAAAATCTTAGGGTCTAGAATCTTTTCTAATCCTTCACTTATTCAGTATTCAAATTCTCAGTATGATACTTTTGTGAAGGGTGTATCCCAGCAGCCATTGGCGACCTGCCTCTGGTGGAGAACTCATTTCCCTGTGAGATGCTTCAGGCTTTCTCAGGACAGAGCTGTTGTTAGTTGGTCCTTAATATAGTGGATCAAAATCTCTCTGTCGTTTCCGAGTTCTTTGCCCTGGGGTTATATAGAAGGGATTGAAATTTTCTTCCACATGCCTGTTCTTTAATATTTAAAGACAGTCATCAGCTCCCTCCTATCCCACCATGCACCCCACCCCTTCTTAATGTACCCCAGCTTCCGGGGCAGATTCTTCAGTAGTCTTTCAAGTGCTATAGCAGCAAAAATTGTTTTCTTTATTATGTTATGTTAGTCACCATTAGTTTTTTGTGTAGTGTTCCATAATTCATTATTTGAGTATAACACCACAGGGCCCCATGCAATACATGCCCTTCTTAATACCCATCAGCAAACTAACCCATCCCTCCCCCCCTCCCCTCTAAAACCCTCAGTTTGTTTCTCATAGTCCATGGTCTCTCATGGTTTGTCTTCCCCTCTGATTTCCCTCCCTTCATTTCTCCTAATGCCTTCCATGCTATTCCTTATGTTCCACAAATAAGTGAAACCATACGATATTTATCTTTCTGTGCTTGACTTATTTCACTTAGCACAATGCCCTCTGGTTCCATCCTTGTCACTGCACGTGGTGGGTGTTCATCCTTTCTGATGGCTGAGTAATATTCCATTGTATATATGGACCACATCATCTTTATCCATTCATCTGTTGAGGGGCATCTTGGCTCCTTCCACAGTTTGGCTATCAAGGACATTGCTGCTATGAACTTTGGGGTGCATGTGGCCCTTCTTTTCACTACATCTGTATCTTTGTGGTAAATACTCAGTGGTGCAATTGCTGGGTCATAGGGAAGCTCTATTTTTAACTTTTTGAGAAACCTCCACACTGTTTTCCGAAGTGGGTGTAACAACTTGCATTCCTACCAACAGTGTAAGAGGGTTCCTTTTTCTCCACAACCTCTCCAATATTTGTTGTTTCTTGCCTTGTCAATTTTTGCCTTTCTAACTGGTGTAAAGTGGTATCTCAGTGTTTTTTTTTTTTTTTCCCAGTGTGGTTTTGATTTTAATTTCCCTGATGGCTAATGATGATGAACATTTTTTCATGTGTTTATTAGCCATTTGTATATCTTCTTTGGAGAAGTGTCTGTTCATGTCTTCTTCCCGTTTTTGACATGATTATCTGTTTTTTGGGTGTTGAGTTTGAGGGGTTCTTTATAGATCTTGGGTATCAGTCCTTTGTCTGTGGTGTCATTTATAAATATCTTCTCCCATTCCGTGGGTTGCATCTTTGTTTTGTTGACTGTTTCCTTTGCTGTGCAGAAGCTTTTTATCTTGATGAAATCCCAGAAGTTCATTTTCACTTTCATTTCCCTTGCCTTTGGAGACGGATCTTGAAAGAAGTTGCTGTGGCTGATGTGAGGAGGTTACTGCCTATGTTCTCCTCTAGGATTTTGGTGGATTCCTGTTTCACATTGAGGTCTTTCATCCATGTAGAGTTTATTTTTAGTGTATGGTATAAGAGAATGGTTGCGTTTCATCCTTTTGTATATAGCTGTCCAATTTTCCCATCACCATTTATTGAAGATACTGTCTTTTTTCCATTGGATATTTTTTCGTACTTTGTTGAAGATAGTTGACCATAGAGTTTAGGGTCCATATCTGGGCTCTCTATTCTATTCGATTGATCTATGTGTCTGTTTTTGTGCCAGTACCATGCTGTCTTGGTGATCACAGCTTTGTAATATAGCTTGAAATCAGGCAAAATGATGCCCCCAGCTTGATTTTTCTTTTTCAACATTTCCTTGGCGATTCAGGGTCTTTTTGGTTCCATTCAAATTTTAAGATTGTTTGGTCCAGCACTTTGAAAAATGCCATTTGTATTTTGATCAGGACGGCTTTGAAAGTATAGATTGCTCTGGGCAGCATAGACATTTTAGTAATGTTTATTCTTCTGATCCATGAGTATAGAATTTGTTTTCCATCTTTTTGTGTCTTCTTCAATTTCTTTCCTAAGTGTTCTGTAGTATCTAGAGTATAGATTCTTTACCTCTTTGGAATAAACCTAAGGTTTATTATTATTTATGAACCTAAGGTTTATTCCAAAGTATCTTAGGGTTTTTGGTGCTATTTTAAATGTATTTTTTATGTATTTTTATTCTCTGATTGCTGTTCCTAAGATTTCTAGCACTACGTTGAACAATAGTGGCGAGAGTGGGCATCTGTGTCATGTTCCTGATCTTAAGGGAAAAGCTCTCAGCTTTTCCTCATAGAGAATGATATTGAATCGTTTTAATCAGGGAAGGATGCTGTATTTTGTCAAATGCTTTTTCTGTATTGATTGAGAGTACCATATGGTTCTAGTGTCTTCTCTTTTTAATGTTTTCTATCACATTGATTGATTTCTGAATGTTGAGCCACCCTTGCATCCCAGGGATAAATCCCACCTGGTTGTGATGGATAGTTCTTTTAATGTACTGTTGGATCCTGTTAGCTAGGATTTTGTGGAGAATTTTGGCATCTATATTCATCAGGGATATTTGTCTGAAATTCTCCTTTTTGATGGGGCCTTTGCCTGGTTTTGGGATCAAGGTAATGCAGGCCTCCTAGAACGAGTTTGGAAGTTTTCCTTCTGTTTCTATTTTTTGAAACATCTTCAGGGGAGTAGGTATTATTTCTTCATTAAATGTTTGGTAGAATTCCTCAGGGAATCCATCAGGCCCTGAAATCTTGTTTTTTGGGAAGTTTTTGGTCACTGCTTCAATTTTGTTACTAGTTATTTGTCTATTCAGGTTGTCAGTTTCTTCCAGTTTTTGTCTTGGCACTTAATAGGTTTCCAGGAAAGCATCCATTTCTTCCAGGTTACTTAATTTATTGGCATATAGTTGTTGATCATAATTTCTAATAATTGTTTCTATTTCCTTGGTATTAGTCCTGATTTCTCTCCTTTCATTCATAATTTTATTATTTGGGGTCCTTTCTCTTTTCTTTTGGATAAGTCTGGTTAGTGGTTTATTGATCTTACTGATTCTTTTAGAGAACTGTCTTCTAATTTAGTTGATCTGCTCTACTGTATTTCTGGTTTCTCATTTATTGATCTTTGCTCCAATCTTAATTATTTCTCTTCTTGTGCTTGGCTTAGGCTTTATTTGTTGTTTTTTCTCTAGTTCTTTAAGATGTAAAGTTAGTGTGTTTGTCTGTTTTTTGAGTGAGGCTCGGCTGGCTATGTATTTCCCCCTTAGGGCTGCCTTTGCAGTATCCCATAGGTTTTGAACTGATGTGTTTTTGTTTTCATTGTTTTCCAATAATTGTTTAAGCTCTTTGGTTTCCTGGTTGACCCAACCATTCATAAGCAGGATGGTCTTTAGCTTCCAAGTGTTTGAATTTCTTCCAGATTTTTTCTTATGATTGAGTTCCAGTTTCAAAGTATTGTGGTCTGAGAATATACAGGGAATAATCTTAGTCATTTCATATCTGTTGAGACCTGATTTGTGACCTGGTATGTGGTCTGTTCTGGACAAGGTTCCATGTGCACTCGAGAACAATGAGTATTCTGTTGTTTTAGGGTAGAATGTTTTGTATATATCTATGAGGACTATTTGGTCCAGTGAGTCATTCAAAGCTCTTGTTTCTTTGTTCATTTTCTGCTTAGATGATATATCTGAGATTGGAATATTGAGGATTATTATCAATGTATCTTTATTTTGGTCAATAGTTAGCTTTTGTAGTTAGTTGCTCCCATGTTGGGGGGCATAGATATTTATAATTGTTAGATACTCTTGTTGGATAGACCCTTTAAGAAAGATAGAGTGTTCTTTTGTATCTCTAACTACAGTCTTCAGCTTAAAATTTAATTTGACATGAGAATTGCTACTCTAGCTTTCTTTTGAGGTCAGTCGGCATGAAAAATGGTTCTTCAGACCTTCACTTTTAGTCTGGATGTACGTTTAGGTCCAGTATGAGCCTCTTGTAGACAGCATAGGGATGGGTCATGTCTTTTCATCCAATCTGCAACTCTTTGCTGTTTCATGGGAGCATTTAGGCCAGTCACATTGAGAGTTATTATTGAAATATATGATTTTATTGTCATCATATTGCCTGTGAATCAAGTCCTGTGGGTCAAGTCCTTGCTTCTGTAGGTTGTCTCTAAATTTCTATTCTGTATCACTCTTGGGGTCTTTCTTCTTTTAAAGAACCTCACCCCTTAATATTTCTTGCAGGGCTGGCTTGGTGGCCATATACTCCTTTTGTTTCTGTCAGTCTTAGCACCTCTCTGTTTCCATCCATTCTGAATGGAGCCTTGCTGTATAACATATTCTTGGCTGCATGTTCTTCTCAGTTAGTACCCTGAATATGTCTTGCCAGCCCTTTCTGGATTGCCAGGTCTCTGTGGACAGGTCTGATGTTATTCTGATGTTCTTCCCTCTGTATGTAAGAAGTCTCTTCCCTCTCGCTGCTTTCAAGATTGTTTCCTTGGATCTGAGATTTGTGAATTTTATTATTTTATGTCATGGCGTTAGTCTGTTCTCATTGATCTTGGGAGGGATCCTTTCTGTCTCTTGGACACAAATTCTTGTTTCCTTCCCCAGATGAGGGAAGTTCTCAGCTACGATTTGCTCAAATATATCTTCTAGACCTGTCTACCCCTCCAGGGATCCCAATAATTCTGATATTGGAACCTTTCATTGAGTCACTAATCTCTCTCAGTTTGATCCCTTGGGTTTTAATTTGTTTTACCCATGGTGCCTGGGTTTCCTTCTTTTCTGTCATCCTCTAGCTCACTAATTTGTTCTTCTGCCTCATTTACCCTGGCAGTCAGAGTATCCAATTTAGACTGCATTTCATTCATAGCATTTTGAAGTTCAGCCTGATTAGATCTCTTTTCTTCCTTTAGAGATTCCATATTGTCGTTAATATTTTTCTCAAGCCTAGATATCACCGTGATAATTTTTTCTTTGAATTCAGTTTCTGACGTCTTGGTTATATCCATATCCATTAGTTCTGTGGCAGAAGTCACAGTCTCTGTTTCTTTCCTTTGTTGGGGGTTCCTCCTCTTAGTCATTCTGTTGAAGGGTGATTGAGGGAATGTACAGAGTCCAAAGTATTGACCACAATCCAAGCAAGATGCACCTGTTTTATAGGGACCTGATGGTTGTCAGCCTCTTGTTCTTCCAGCCTGTCTTCTGGGGGAGGGGCCTGCTGTGCTGTTACTCAGGCAGTCCTTTTTGGGCAGAGTTTCCCTGTCCCCTGTTTTGGGGGGGCTTTTGTTCTCTGGTGGCTTTCCCTAATGGCTTTCCCTGGTGGTTTTCTGCTTCTCCTCTGAGAGTTAGAGCAGAAATGACCATTTCCAGGCCTCTGTCTCAGAACAGACATATCGTAGTCTGCTCTTCACTGAGCTCTCCAGGCTACCCTGTTTCTGTCTGCACTGCTAAAAACTGCAACCTCCTGGATTGTGTGCCCCACAACATCGCTCCCAGCCCTCGCTCGCCGGGCTGACACATCTCTGTCCTTCGTGGCTCGAAAACCACATGCCATCCCTGATTTGCAGGTGTGCCCCCATAGCTCTAGGTTTCAGTCTGGGGGGCTGCCCAAAAGTCTTTTCCTGCCAATTCCAGTCTGCAAGTCTGTGTGTGGTCACCAGTGCAGGAGGCTTTTGCCTTCCTGGCACAAGATTACAGTGACTCCCTCCTCGCTCCATTTATCTTCCTGTATCTGCCAATAGAATCATGGATGCCTGCTTCAAACCTCAACACCAATTGCTGAAGATACTCTGTTGGTATAGATCCAGATATATCTTCTTATATCTCAAACTGATTTCATGGGTGTTCAGAATGGTCTGGTAGATACCCAGCTCAATTCAATGGGCCAGTAGAAATAGGGTCCCCTACTCCTCCACCTGCTTTTTTTCACAAGAGTTCTAGCAGCAAGAATTCTCATCATCATCTTGGCTGATTCCACAGAACGTTTTCATGTAGTATGGTATTCAGTTCTGAACATAATATTCTGAGTATAGTCTGACTGGCATGGGACTGGTTACTCCCTTGTAAATGCACTGGAAGACCAAACTAGTTTCCACTGTTAGCTGTACCACAATAGATTTTTACAAAGAGTACTACTGATTAAAATTTCTTTGCAATTTTTATGAGTATCCATATTCCTATCATCTCCATTTTGTCAATGCAGGTTGGTATTTTGAACTCAAAATTAGGACCTTATATTTATCTAAGTTAAGTTCCATTTAAAGAATTTATTCCAGCCTTCTAGATAGTTACCACCTCTTGGATCTTGATTTGTATATTGCATGTGTTTTCTTTTCGTACAATTCTTCTATGATATTGATGGAAGTATATTCTCTGTATACTCACCTAATGTATTCACTTAAAAAAAATGGTGTCAGTAGTGCACGGCATAGATCTCTAAATAGTTGCTGGAAAACTTATGCAACCTTCTAGGTAAGAAACCACAAATAATTACTTTATTATTCTGGCACCAACCTCAGTACTTGGCTGGCAGGAGCTTCTCAACCAGTATGCACTGCACTGAATTAGCTGTTGAACATGCTCTGCACTCTTAGAGTGGAAGTCTTTATATAACCACTTTATGATACCAAATCCATTAGTAGGGTTCCTATCCAGCCCATATTTCTGCACATTGGAAACAAGGATATAATGAAAGGTATTGCCAAATGTCTTGGTGAAATGTGTGTGTCCTACATTTATGGGATTATGAAAAAGTTAAGAGATGGTATTCTCTGTTCTGCATTCACAACCCAAATGGCCCTGTGTTCTTTCTGGCACTTGATGGGCACTGAGTAAATGTCAGTTGAATGATTTCAACATTTCCTATCAGTCTAGGAATTGTATGCAAATCTTTATGAACAAAGATTTTTCTGGGTGGCCGTCATGATAGTAATGAAAGGTGTAAGGTCTCTCACTTCATTCAGCAATTGTAGCATGCTCTTATTTGCTAGGCATTGGAATTATAAAGATGAGATGTGCAGATTCTGGTGAGGAGAATATTGTATTTATTGATTCAGTTGCTGTATTTGGGGCAATTTCTTTATGCCAGGCATTTGATTAGTACAAATATAATGAGACAAAATTTGCTCTATTGAAGCCTACATCCTAGTTAAATAGCAAGTAAACTACTAAGCTGGTAATATATGAATGACAAGAGTGATAAGGTGATGAGAGAGTAAGTGGGGAGAGCACTTCATTAAGGTGGTTATGGGAAGACCCTATGTGAAGATGACATATGAGGTATGACCGGAAGGATGAGTGTGAGCCTTGTGAAGATGTGAGGGAAGCCTGTTCCAGGCAGGAGGAATGGCAGATGCCAAATTCAGAAAGACTTTGGCTTATTCCAGAAACACAAAGGAGAAGCCAGTGTAACTGGAGCATGGAGATCAGTGTTGCTAAGTGTGGGATAAAGTTGGAGGACAGATAAACCAGGTCAGACAGTCCTGTGGATTGTAATAAGGAGTATGGATTTTCTTTTGTGAGTAACAGAAAGTCATTGGGAGGTTTTAAGTAGGAAGTGACATGCCTTTATTCTTGTGTCAAGAGACTCATCTGACTGCTTGTGGTAGGGACAAGTGGAAATAAGAAAGACTTATTATACAAATACTGCTCTTATTCAAGAGATAGATGATGATGGAGACAGTAGAGATAGACGGAAGTAGAAAAATCCAAGACGTATTTTGGAAAGAGGACTGATGGCATAATGATAAGAAGGATAAAGGAAAGAGATAAATTGATTCTGACTTCCAAGTTTTGGGCATGAGCAATCCCTTGGTGGTACTACTTATTCGGTGAAGACTGGAGGAGGAGCAGGTGGGGTGGAGGGAGTCACTGATGACAAATAACTTAAGATAAAGTATGGCAAGTATTCTAATGGGTACCTACCATCCTTTGCACAGGGGTCATAGTATTCATTTATCCTATATAAACCATGACACCTAACACACAAATAGTTCTTACTTACCTTACTTAAACAATGAGAAATTAACCAAATCCACCTTGCCTTTAGGTAAAATAATCGTGTTGAAAAAGAAAAATGAGTGAAAAAGAAAGAGGATAGTGGCAGCTATTGTATTCTGCAGTAGAAGCACATGAGCAATGGCATATAAAGAAGTGAGGTGTCACCTTTTATTGAAAATTAACAATAATATAATGCCTTGGATGTAGGTGAATATTAGATGCTAGCACACACAGCCTGTTCTGCGCGGGATCACTTCTACCTCCTAAAGATAAGCCCAGGCACATTTCATGTCAGAACACAAGTTGTAGTGGAAAAAGAGAAAAACAAAGAGAAGTGTTATTTCCTTGAAATAATTTATCACAGCTGTTGCTTCATCAATACATGTATAAACTTCCACATCATCAAAAAGGGTAGTAGCTATTTCTGTAATCAATCCAGAAATAATAAGCTGGGCATGTTTCTTTATTAACTTCTGTATAAACATAAAAATATGTATCTGCAAGTATGTCAAGAAAAGAAAAATATTGGTGGTTCTGGTATTTTCTTTCAGCCCTAGTTATTATTTGGAGTTGTCATCTTAAGAAATAACCTAATAAAAATACTGATATACAGAAAGGCATTAAGATATATTAGTTACCATATATCCAGAGGTTGCTGATAGGAAGAGAATATGAGAATAAAACTTGAGTATCATGTTCTTGTGATAGCTTTGTTAAATTCCTAAATACCATCATATGCCCTCATAACTCAATTTTAGTGGATTTTCAGGGGGCACATAAAACTTATCATAGAATTTAGTGATGATTAAATTTTCATATAATATATGGCAACAGAATTTCCATATCAGTATGTGCAGGTGAGATCAGTGTTCTTTTGTTTACCAGCCATTAAGACTTGCCATGAATTAGAAAATTAATATAACATTAAGTCTTCCTACTCTGTCTTGAAATTTGTAAAGGAATCCCACCATTTAGCTAAATAACACCTCCAGAAAAAATTATTTTGCATTTTGATATCTTTGGAACATTGAGGTCAGTTGTTTAATCTGCTTTGTCTGACATAATGTTAGAATTCAATTTTTGTCTCACCATTTTTATTATTATTTATGCCAAACATGAAAATGCAGCAGATAATATTTCAGCTTGAAAATAGTATTCACTGTATTAAGTGGTATGTATCTGTACTCTATATTGAAATGAGTGATCATTCTTTTATATGGAGAAAAGGCTAGAAAAATATAATCCTAAGCAATCTATTTCCTTCACTACTTTTAAATCACATTGGACCAAAGAATTTATAAGAACCATAAATAAGTGAGATAAGTGTCTAAAGTCACCATGTGTAGTCAAGTGGGGAAATTGAAAAAGTCATACACTGTTATAGAGTTGTCTGTTGTAAGTGCTGGAAAGAAACACTTCTGTTCTTATCCTCACTTCCTTCACAGCCCGTGTTAACACACAGCCCAACAAAGCCGCCATCGACTCCACTCATGGGCGCCCACTCACCGTTGGCCTGTTCTACCTTTCACCTGTTTTCCGAGAAACTTACAACTGGTCTTCTTTGTTTAAAAAAATGTTTATTGAAATAATTCCTTCTTGTCCACCCTCCCTCTTTCTTTTTCTCCTCCGGCTCTTTCTCTCTGCTCTGATAAAATTTAAGAAAACTTAAGAGATCATGAATGGTCTGATGTTCTGACATTCTGCAGTCTGAAAAGTCTGTGCCACAAACACAATCAAGCTAGAACAAGAGTATCTGTCTTGTCAAAGTCAGACAGCCTCCTGTTTGTGGTTTATTTGTTTGTTTGTTTGTTTACCACCAAAAAAAAGGGATCGTAGAATTTTTGTTTCATTTAATGAATGCATTTATTTATTTCTTTTATTTGTGCTATTATCTGGGTACTATTTTCTCCTGAGTTTAAGATGAAGTTTATTTAGGGGCATTTTCCCCATTATAAAAGCATAACAAGATAAAAAGAAGGGTAAACAAAATCACCCATAATATCATTGACCTTCACAAGTCCAGGTTAGAGGAGTCAAGTCTGATCATAGACGGGCATATTTTCGTGCCTTTATATTTAGAATTAATTTTAACTTGTTATGTGGCTCAGCTCTTCTGTAGCTGTTTCAGTGAATCCCAACCCTTGGTGGCCATCAAGCCCCAGGCTGTCATTGGTAGTATTTGCATGCATATGTCGTCTTAAGAACACCATATTTTATGGGGTGCCCTGTGCTCAAGGACTGACTTTATCTATCTTTATGTATGTATGTATGTAAATGTATGTATGTATTTATTTATTTATTATCCATTGTTTGGCAACTGTGGCCATTCCTGCTATAACATTGGGGTACAGATGGCCCTTCTTTTCACGACATCTGTATCTTTGGGGTAAATACCCAGTAGTGCAATTGCAGGGTCATAGGGAAGCTCTATTTTTAATTTCTTGAGGAGTCTCCACACTGTTCTCCAAAGTGGCTGCACCAACTTGCATTCCCAACAGTGTAAGAGGGTTCCCCTTTCTCCACATCCTCTCCAGCACATGTTGTTTCCTCACTTGCTAATTTTGGCCATTCTGACTGGTGTAAAATGGTATCTCAATGAGGTTTTAATTTGAATCTCCCTGATGGCTAGTGATGATGAACATTTTTTCATGTGTCTGATAGCCATTCGTATGTCTTCATTGGAGAAGTGTCTGTTCATATCTTCTGCCCATTTTTTTATATGATTATCTGTTTTGTGTGAGAAGGCCTGCCTCTGGATAATATCCATTGGGGATATGCAAAGGCATGCCTTCTCACACTGGAATAGCAAATACTGCTTCTTTTGTGTAAATATGGTGTTGATATTTCCATTTCAGATTTTACTGGCTGCTTCTCCCTCTCTTTTAAAGATGCTTTTTTGCCTGTCTTGTGTTATGTTATCTGCATTTTTATACCCATGGAATCGGCACACATCACATCACCCCACATGCACCAGACTGAATTTTTATTTTCTTGAGATATAATTGATATATCTCGTTGTCATAGTTTTAGGTGCCACAGTTGAATTCTTAATCCACATTTATTCCCATAGAATGTTGAGGACTTTTCCTGAGTCAGATCTCAATTAAAAACTTGAATGTAAGACCTGATACCATATAACTCCCAGAAGAAAACATAGGCATTAAGCTCCTTGACATTTGTCTTAGGGATGATGTTTTGAGTTTGACACCAAAGGCAAAGTAGCGCCCTTACCCCCCAAAATTGTGGGAGTTACTTCCACACTTACTTAAAATGAGTCTGTGTCATGTAAATGTAAGCGAATTGTCTTTATGGTGCTATTTTGAAAAAAACCTTTCTTGAGCAATATTGTATGAAACTACACTTATGCAGCTCATTAGTGACCAGTCAAGATTTGGGGGTTCTCAAAAAGTCAAATGTAGTGTTAACCTGTTACCATATGATCCTGCTGGTGTACACCCAAGAAAAATAGAAACATACACCCACATGAAAACTTAAGTACATTGTTCATAGTGGCATTGCTTATAGTAGCCAAAAATGTAGAAACCACCCAAATGACCCATCAAGTGATAGATGGATACCTATTGTATATCTATACAATTGTAATATTATCCAGCCATTAATAACAATGGAAATACAATATTATATGTCAAATATATCTCAATAAAAGTAATGAGGTACTAACACACAGTATGACATGGATAAATCTTGAAATACTATGCTAAGTGAAAGAAACAAGACCCAAAATCCACCTAGGAAGACAAATCTAGAGAGGGAGAGAAAATAGATTCATATTTGTCAAGGGCTGGGGGAAGGAGAGAATGAAGAGTAGCTGCTAGTGGGTAAGGTGTTATTTAGGGAGGCTAACAAAATATTTTGGAACAAGATAGTGGTGAACAGCTAGAGTGGTTGTAAAACTCTGTAAATATACTAGAAACTAAATTGAGACTATGAGTTCTGTAGTATATATATTAAATTTTAATTTAAAAGATCAACCCGTCTTAATGCTGCAAGAAAATCACAAGTTTTTGTGAACTAACAGTGTGAACTCATATTATTATAATGCAGTGAAAAACATAATAAAATTTCTGGAAGCTTCTTTCAGAGGGAGGTGTAGAATTTCTGTTATGGCGACGAACCTTTCCTAAGAAGAAACAATTTGTTAAACCTTGAAATTGACCTTCTAGGTCATCCCCAAAGTGTTTGGGGATCTAAAACTGAAGGAAAACAGAGTAATTCTATAAATAACAACAAAAATCAGGTAATAAATTCACTGGTGTCAAAGAAGGACTAGATGCTAGAGGAAAGCTAGCTCACTTCTTGGATTTGCATGGAAGCTTGGACAGCGATGATCTGACCACTCACTCCACTGGTTTTTCTTTGCTCTGTTTATAGAAGTGGTATCTAGGAAGGTTGCTTAATATGCAAAGAACCCTATGATACAGGAATCTTTAGGGAGGATTTTCCCAAGCTCTGAGGGTGTTTAGGCAAGCATCCTCTCAATTGGGATGAGGGACACAGAATATGGGTTTATTACACAGGTGGAGAACTGTGGTCAGTGTGAAGGTCACTACATACATCAGCGCAGAGCAGTAGCCCTGAGAATCCCTGGCTCTAAGATTCATCTGATTTCATCGTGTGTTTAGTGAAGCCACAAAGATGTTAACATTTAATAAGAAGGGGCGGGGGAACTTTTATAACATTCATTTGTAGATAAATTTCTAATTAGTGACTTTGAAAGTTTTCTGTACTCAGCAAGTGTGAGTGTTATATTATTGGGGCAAATGCCTAGGTTTTTTTAAATTAACATATAATGTATTATTTACTTTAGGGGTACAGGTCTGTGAATCATCAGTCTTAGCCAATTCACAGCGCTCACCATAGCTGTGTAGTCCATCATAGTCCGTCCCCCAGCCACCCCTCCCTCTCTGCCCCACCCCAAGCCCCTAGCAACCCTCAGTTTGTTTTCTGAGATTAAGAGTCTCTTACAGTTTCTCTCCCTCTCTGGTCCCATCTTGTTTTCATTTTTTTTCCTTCCCTACCCCCCACAACCCCCTGCTCTGCCCTTCAAATTCCTCATATCAGAGAGATCATATAATAATTGTCTTTCTCTGATTGACTTATTTTGCCCAGTATAATACCCTCTAGTTCCCTCCACATCGTCGCAAATGGCAAGATTTCATTTCTTTTGATGGCTGCATAGTATTCCATTGTAGATATATACCACATCTTCTTTATCCATTCACCTGTTGATGGACATCTAGGTTCTTTCCACAGTTTGGCTATTGTGGGTTCATGTGTCCCTTCAGATTACTACATTTGTATCTTAGGGGTAAATACCCAGTAGTGTGATTGCTGGGTCATAGGGTAGCTCTATTTTTAACTTTTTGAGGAAGCTCTATGCTGTTTTCCAGAGTGGTTGCACCGGTTTGCATTCTCACCAACAGTGTAGGAGGGTTCCCCTTTCTCCGCATCCTCGCCAACATCTGTCATTTCTTGACTTGTTAATTTTAGCCATTCTGACTGGTGTGAGGTCGTATCTCACTGTGGTTTGATTTGTATTTTTAAAATCAAAGTTTCGTTTTTCCTCAAGAACATATACGCTTTATGATAAATAATTAAAATCTTGGAACAAGTAGCTTCTTTTATTTTGTTTAGCTATTCAAGTGTATCAATATATGCATATAATATTGGGTCCCTGATTCCCATTTACAGAGATATATTCAGTCTGGATTAAAAAGACTTAAAGTGAAAAAAAAAAAAAAAACAAGCAGCAACCTTCTGAATTAATATCAGCAGGTGTTCAAAGTGAAAAGGCAAACAATGATTTCATTTTTCTAAGTTGGCATGTATGACACCAGGATTGTTAAAATCCTTTCTGTTCAAAGTACTTGTCAATATAAGCATTTTCAAAGTTTAAACATTACCTCATGCTCACATCTCAAGAAAGGTAGGTAAGCCCTGGATTAAAAGAAAGAGTTGTATTTAATTTCAGCCCAGAATTTATTTTTATTTTATTTTCTAAATGTGCTTTATGGAGTGCCAAAGAAATACAAACAAAGAACACTCCAGAGAGTAAGAACGTAATGTCTAAGACAAGGGAATGGTGGGCAGTGTTGAGAGCTTGGTAGGCTGTAAGATTTCACCCTCCTTGAAAGCTCGGAAATTATGGTGCCAGTTTCATGGAAGCTGGTAGAAGATGTGAGACTAAGTTATGGAAAAGGATAGTTGCTCACATCAAGAGCACTAACCACATTACCGGGGTCGGTGTCGCCAATATACACAGTGGGTGGAGTTCAAGGACCTGAACCCAGAGCTTAGGGAACTCAGATCTTTTGTAACATGGTACACCTACCTATTCCTTCCTCCAGAAAGAGATGTTCTCTGTGTCTTCTAAGGATGTTTATGATACAAATGTCCATGAAAAGATAGTCCAGTTCAAAGGGTAGTGAGGCAAGATTGCACAAACACAGAAGATCCGATGGAGAATGATCTCCAAACAGAAATATTTGAGTTAAATTCTTTTTTTTTTAATTTTACAATGTTAAAATTACAATGATTTAACAGAAAACCTTTTTTTAATAATCCTTCTAGAGCGTCTGTATCAAAGCAAGTACTAACATGTTCAATGATGAGTCTTAAACTCACCAGATGAAGTAAAAAGTTTTTATTTGACTACTGATCTTGAATTTCAGGTGTTTAGCCTTAAAATTATGATGGGCCTAAGCTGTTTTCATGCAGTGTTAAAATCTGGGAATTACTCTGTCATTTGTCAGAGCACAGTGTTGTTATTACAGATGAACTTCCAGAACAGTGTATGATGAGAAGGCAAGAGACATGATAGCTTCTTAATCTTTAAAGCTTCTATTAGAGGCTATGTGTGTGTTTGTGTCTGAACACACAGACACAAAGGTTTGTCATAAAAGACGAGTTATATTCAAAATCAATTGCTTCATTTGGTTTTGAATATTATTATATGTTTTTTTAAGAATTAAATTCAATTAGCCAATGTATAGTACATCATTAGTTTTTGATATAATGTTCAGTTATTCATTAGCTGCATATAATACCCAGTGCTCATCACATCACATGCTTTTTAATTGAAAAAGAAAGAAGAAAGAAGGAAAAAATTTAACATACAATCAACTTTGTAGTGCCATTCCACTGTCAACATCACACCAAAAAAGCAATATTTTCCGTTTTCCTCTTTTTTCAACTTTCAAAATGTGCTATCCTTAACCATTTCATTTTTTTACTATGGTTACTTAGGATAGAATTGACATTTCCCTTAAAGTTGATATTCATTTTACCATTCCAGAAAGCCTTCTGAACTTTATAGATGACCTTAGAATTCTTCAATATGTTTGGTTTCCAATATTAAAAGTGCAGTTAAAATTTGAATCACTTCATAATAAATATGGGGGCGCCTGGGTGGCTCAGTGGGTTAAAACTCTGCCTTCGGTTCTGGTCATGATCCCAGGGTCCTGGGATTGAGCCCCACATCGGGCTTTCTGTTCCATGGAGATCCTGCTCCCTTCTCTCTCTGCCTGCCTCTCTGCCTACTTGTAACCTCTGTCAAATAAATAAAATCTTTAAAAAATAATAAATATGATATGGGAAAAAAAGTCGAGTTGAAATAAAACAGGCCTGAGGTTTGTGATAATTACATCACTGTACATAGTTGAACTAGAGATGCCTTTGTGAGAAGCCACGTACAGTCATACATTCGGTGCCCAATTTAATTAACAGTACACATTTGTAAACCAAACATTGGCCTCAGGTGTGCACTTCATTATCATGAAACAACTTTCAGAATATCATATAATTCAGAATGTAAAAGTAGATATTTTTCTTTTGAAATATGTGATATCCAGTATATTTTTGGTTAGTTGACATGTTGTCTGAATATTGAAAAATGAGTTATTTGCTTTGTCCTTTTGTGTGGTAAACAACTTATCCTGTTAAGAGTTCCAAGGAATACCTCCAGAGTTCTCAAAATTAGTTGAGACACGTACTGCTTTCTGCTCATCACTGCAAATATATCATCCTTTAGTAGTGCCATCCTTGTGACTAATGAAAGCATCTTGTTTTTTTCCTAAAAGAATTCCTAAAAGAGTAATTATTAAACTGTGACTTTTATTTGTTGCAAAAAAAAAAAATCTTTACCTAGAAATCCCTCCCTTATTTTTCTATACCTGCCATAAATTTCCCTTTATGTCTGAAATATTTGGAAGCACCTCCAGTCTCTAGCCACTCCCTCTTCTATTCTCAGAGCATTCAGTAGACTGCATATGAAACAAACCCTAATATAACATATCGCATTGTAATGCATAATTCTGTTTTAACATCTCTGCCTTAGGCTGTGTTATTCATTTTTGCAACATCAGTTTCTAGCACTGTGCCTAGCACATAGTTACTTATTCAGTAAATATTTGTTGAAAGTATGAATGAATGAATTTTAATGTCACCAGCAATTTGGTCTAAATCTTATTCATACTTACTTTAGAGCATATGGAAATTAGAACAGTGTGAGTAATTTGAGCAAATTAGATTTTCTATATTAAATGTTGAAATATATGTCTCCTTGTTTTTTCCATACATTACCACTATTCTAGGTCCTTAAAGCACTTCTAGGTATAGCAACTGTGGGAGATTTAACTATAAAACTTGACCACAGTCTAAGAACAAACAAAATGCAAAAGGTGATGTTTACAAATCTCTTAAATTTCTTCCCATAATTCCAGGCTTCTATCATGGACAAAAATAGTAAAGAAAGCCATTGAAATTAAAATGAGCACATATTCATTATTTGCTTATTTCAGAAGTACTAAGGAACTGTCTTTGCTAAGTACTTTAATAAATAGTGGCTATAGAGATTTTTTGAAAGGTATTGGGGGAGACAGCTTACAGTATTCAGACTATATAAAATTCACCCATTTAATTCAGTGGTTTTTAGTATATCCACAGACTTGTGTAGCCATCACCACAATCAATTTTAGAAGATTTTTATCACCCCCTAAAGAAACTCCCTGCCCTTTAGCAGTAACTCACATTTCTCTCCAGTGACTTAACCACTGCCACCCTAGCTGATCACTAATATACTTTCTGTGTCTATAGATTTGCCTATTCTGAGCATTTAATATGAGTGGAATAATGCAATTTGTGGTCTTTTGTAACTGGCTTCTTTTACGTAACATTTTTTCATTCACATTGTAGTATGATCAGTACTTCATCCCTTTTTAATTACCTAAAATATTTCATTGTGTGTAGATATCACATGCATGCATATACCTATCAAGCCACCTTTTGGCTATTAATAGTAATGCTGATATGAGCGTTCATGTAAAGGTTGGACATATGTTTACATTTCTCTTGCATAAATACCTAAGAGTAGAATGGAGCATGTGATAACTTTATGTTCAATTGTTTGAGGAACCGCCAAACTATTTTCCAAAGTGGCTGCACCATTTTATATTCCCACCAGCCATGTATGAGATTCCAATTTCCCCCACATCTATAGAAATGTTAAGAGATTTTAAGAGGTGCCTGGGAGGCTCAGTTGGTTAGGCGTCTGCCTTTGGCTTGGGTCATGATTCCAAGGTCCTGGGATCGAGCCCCACATCAGGCTCCCTGCTCAGCACAGAGCCTGCTACTCCCTCTGCCTTTGCCTTCCTCTCTGCCTCCCTGTGTTCTCGCTCTCGCTCTCGCTCTCTCTCTGTCAAATAAGTAAATAAAACCTTAAAAGAGATATTTTAACAAGTATTTCCTTTGGCTTGGAAGCCTCTATATTTGAATCTACGCTCTACATGTTGAGTGGTACATGCCACTGGTTTAAATTTTCACTGGAAAGTTAGCAAATACATTTGAAAATGGAATTTTGTATTTAAGTTTTAGGGGCAGAATTATAGTGTCTATTTTTGTCTGTGGGACAAAAATTTCAGTTTATTGACTAGGTGGTCACTTTTTTAAGCCCTTAAATGACTTGATTTATGCCAAGTCAATAGAAAATATTAGGGTGTGGCTTTCTTGTATTAATATTAGTGCTGCCATTTAGTGAGTGTTTGCTGTGTTTCAGGCACTCTTCCAGATTTTTCTGGTATATAAGTCAACAGTGGTATGGTGCTGGCTTTGGAGCATTTTAGCTTAAATATTTTTAATGCATGAATCAACAATTGATGTTAGATTACAAGGAGAACATTTACTTCTTTATTTCTTTACTCAATACAAAAATTTAATTTTATTAATTTTCTCCAACTTAAAAACTAGTGAAATAAATTTACTCTAGTATCACATGGAAAATTTATAGGGAAAAAAGTTAGAGATAAAGACTGAAAGTTGCCCTCCCCATAAAACAAAAAACAAAACAAAACAAAAACCCAGTCAAGGCTAATTCATTTTATTCACACTTCTAACAGACTGTCCCATCTCTGGGAGAGAAAGACATAAATTGTTGACACTTAACATCAGAACATATTTTCATAATAGTAGCTTTTCCCTAAAATGGTACTTCTATCTGAGGAACTGTTTCTGTTGTTGTTGTAGTTCATTTATTTTTTAGTTATCTTTGTAAACCTCTTTTTGATTGAGGCAACTGAGACATGCAAAATTGTTTGAAATTGTTTCTATATAAAAGAACAAAGTAAAATTATATGTGGAAAGTATTTCACCTGCAGTTAAGCAAACAGAGAAACAAACCATTGAACCTCAGGATTGTGTGATCTCCAGAGTTTGTGTCTGAAACACTAAAAGTCTGTTTAGTTTCACAATCGACTCTAAATAGGATGACATTCATTTTGTAGTTTGTGTAGTTTTGATTTCTTTGTATTAATCAGCTTCATTGTGATTTTAGCTTCCATTTGTAACGGAATTCATAATATTCAAATTATTTTGATCATATATCACATAAAATATTTATCTTGAAAATTCATGTATTTACTTGCATGTTCTTAAGTTGATATAAAAATTTTATTACAGGTTTAAATTTAAATTAATATTACAGTATTATATTGTTAATAAGAAGGTTTAAATGATATAATTGCAATTTAATGTGTCCAATAGTATATTAAAACTATAATAATTTGTTTTTTTCTTTCATTTTAATAATAAATGAAAAGGCGTGTTTTTTTAGTCAGAAATTTTACATATATATTTTTTCAAACTTGTTTTCTATTTCATTTCCCCCAGTACTTGACCTTAATGTAATCAAGTCAATCCTTCTTAGGCATGGATTCTGTATTTCATTTATCTACAAATTACAATATATTTTTAACCCCAAAATTAATACTTGGGGCACTCTCCTGGTCATTCACAAACATTCACATACTGGTGAGAAAATTGAGACACTCCAGAGGCAGCTTCCCAGCCAGGGCTGAGCAAGGCGCCTCTCTACTTTCTTGTTTCAGCTCTCTTACTGTAAACAGATGTCCTTATTGTGGGTTATTTCATGCCATGTTTCTGTGTTTTTGAGTATTTTATTGGTGATTTCATTGTATTAAATGATCATCAAGTGTAGTGCTAAAGTGTGGGCTAGTATTCCTATGCACAAGAAGGCTGTAATGTGCCTAACGGGGAAGATACATATGATACTTTGTCCAGGCATGAGTTTGGATCACTGTTTGCTATGAGTTAAGTGTTAATAGATCATCCATATTTATTAAATGAGATATCTTAAACAAACACATAAAATAAGGTTATGTATTGATTGGTTCATGAAAATGTTACCAGAGATTCAACAGAATCTATCTTTTATTTCTTCTGTGAGTAAAATGGCTCAGTTTTTGTGAATTTGGTGTTTGTGGTAATTTTCTATAACATAACTACCATAGATAACAAAAACAGACTTTAAAAATATTTATGAATTACCTGAAATACATTTCTGCAAGAAAAACATGTACAAAAAATTGAAATTTTAGAGAGAGACTGGGGAAGATGGGAGCAGAGTAGGAAGACCACTAGGCTTACCTCATCCCGTAAACACAATACACAACTATCACATCATCCTAAATGCGCCAGAAACTGACCTGAAGACTGGAAGAACAACTCCACAACTAAAGGTAGAGAAGAGTCCACACTCAAGAAGGTAGGAAGTGTGGAGATGTGGTTTGGGAGAGAAATGGATCGCGACTGCTGTGGTGCGGAGGGAGCTGCAGTCACAGAGAAGGGTGAGAGACAGACTAACACAGAGGAGAGAACACAAGAAAAATGAATCTCCATAGCAATTGGATTACAAAGAAGAAGAGCTGAATTTCATGAATTTTTGCAACCAGCAGGGCTTAAAGTCTGGTGTTTTAAAGGCAGAGGGCTTGGTTCAGGGAGAACGTGGTGGACATTGGGGCTGTTCTTGGAGAGAAGGAAGGGGAAACGACCCACAGACCTACATCATAGAGACAGCAATCTGAAGAGTGCCTGGAGCACACAGTGGGGAGGTTGTTTGCTCATCTTGGAGTATATCTCAGAGAGTTGGCATTCATGGAGAGACCCCCTCCAGGAACAAAGGAATTGGCAGACACAATTTCTCTTCTCTACCCCCCAGTGTAGATACAGGGGCACTGACAGAAACCAACACAGAGCCAATACTTACTTCCCAACTTGCATACGCCAAGCCTATTCCCTTACGCCTTGGTGGAACCACCCTTCTCTGTCATGCTTGCCTCAGTCCCAGCATGGCTGGTTCCCTCCCCAAGAAAACCAGCCCAAACCTCTAACCACGCTGTATCTTCTGTCCTTGGAGTTCTTCATAGGGCCATTGCCCTCAAGAACAGGAGAAATAGCTGACTTTCCTAAAATACAGAAGCAGGCACAGATATTTCAACAAAATGAGAAGAGAGAGGAATTTGCCCCAAATAAAAGAACAGGACAAGGCCATGGCCAGAGGTGTAAGATATAAGGAACATGCCTAATAGAGAATTTAAAGTAAAGATCATAAAGATACTCAATGGACTTGAGAAAAGAGTGGAAGGTGTGAGTGAGATCTTTAACACAGAGATGAGGAATAACACAACGGAGATAAAGGGCTCAATAAATGAGATGAGAAACATGCTGATGGAATGAGCAGCAGGCTGGAAGAAGCAAAGGAATTGATTAATGACTTAAAAAATAGAGTAATGGGAAGTAATCAAGTGAAATAAAAGAGAAGAAGAAAGAAATATGCATGAGAGTGGACTTATTTAAGGAACTCAATTACTCTATCAGGCATAATAGCATTCACATTATAGAAATGCTAGAAAAAGAGAAAGAAAAAGGAGCAGAAAATGTATTTAAGAAATAACAGCTTAAAAAATCCCTTATTTGGGGTAGGAAACAGCCAGATCCAGAAAGCTGAGAACCCCCAACCATATCAACAAGGGCAGATCCATACCAAGACACATAATTAAAATGGCAAAATATAGTAATAGAGAAATCATTTTAAATGTTTCAAGACAAAATAAGACAGTTACATATAAGGGAAACCCTAATAACTTATCAGGGGATTTTTTAGTAGAAATTTTCCAAGCCAAAGGGAGTGGCATGATATGTTCAAAATGCTGAGTGAGAAAAATCTGCAGCCAAGGATGCTCTGTCCAGCAAAGCTATCATTCAGAATAAATCAGAGATAGAAAGCTTCCAAGACAAACAAGAACTAAAGGAGTTCATGAGCACTAAACCAGTCCTGTAAGAAATAGTAAAGGAAGCCCATTGAGTGGAAAGGAAAGACCCAACGAGATAGAATGAAGGTAAGAAACACAAAAGCAGTAAAAATTAATATTTTTGTAAAATCTCAGCCAAAGAACGCAAAGTAAAAGGATGTAAAATATGATACCATATACCTAAACATGGAGGGGAGTAAAGAATGAGTTCTAACTTAAATTACCATCAACTTAATATAGACTACTATATACAGAAGATGTTATGTACAAGCCTAATGGTAACCACAAATCAAAAGCCACTAGTAAAGAATAAAGAGAAAGAAATCCAAATATACACTCAAAAAAAAAAAAAAAAAAAACCACAAGAAAACCAGCAAACCAAGAAAGAAAGGCAAGAAAGGATCCGAGAAAAATCTTCAGAAAAAAAAAAATACAAAACAAGTAATAAAATGGCAATAAATATGTATTCATCAGTAATTACTTTGAATATAAATGGATTAAATGCTCCAATCACAGACATCATACTGACAGAATGGATTTAAAAAAAAAAAAAAAACAAAAAATAAGACCCTATGGTCAATTAACGTTCAACAAATCAAAAAAGAATATCCAATGGAAAGAAGGCAGTCTCTTCAACAAATGGTATTCAGGAAAAGAAAACAAAAACAACAACAACAACAAAACAAACAGCCACATGCAGAAGAATGAAACTAGATCACTTTCTTATACCATACACAAAAATGAATTCAAAAATGGGTTAAAGACCTTATTGTGGGGCATGAAACCATAAAAATCCTAGAAGAGAAGACAGACAGTAACCTCTTTGACATTGGTCATACAACTTCTTACTAGATATGTTTGCCAAGGCAAGGGAAACAAAAGCAAAAATAAACTATTGGGAGTTCATAAAAATAAACAGCTTCTTCACTGTGAAGGAAAATAATCAACAAATCTAAATGGCAATCTAGAGAATCGAAGAAGGTGTTTGCAAATACATCCGATGAAGGGTTAGTATCCACGATGTGTAAAGAACTTACAGAACTCAACACCTGAAAACAAATAATCCAGTTAAAAGTGGGCAGAACACCTGAACAGACATTTTTCCAAAGAAGACATGGAGATGGCTAACAGACAAATGAAAAGATACTCATCGCTTACCATCAGGGAAATGCAAATCAAAACTACAATGTTATACCTGTCAATAGCTTAAATCAGTAGCACAAGAAACAACAGGTATTTGCAAGGGTATGGGTAAAAAGTCACCCTCTTGCATGTTGGTGGGAATGTAAACTCGTCCAGCCACCATGGAAAACAAAATTGAGTTTCCCTAAAAAGTTAAAAATAGAACTATGCAATCCAGGGATTTCACTACTGGGTATTTATCCAAAGAATACAAAAACACTATTTTAAAGAGGTACATGTACCCCTATGTTTAGAGTAACATTATTTACAATAACCAAGATATAGAAGCAGCTCAAATATCCATAGATGGATGAATGGATAAAGAAGATGTGGCGTATAGTATATATAATGGAATACTATTCAACCATAACAAAGAGTGAAATCTTGCCATTTGCATGGACATGGATGTAGCTAGTTAGTATAATGCTAAGTGAATTAAGTTCGAGAAAGACAAATACCATATGGCTTGTATGTAGAATTTAGAAAACTGAGAAACAGGTTTAGGAAACGGGGAAAAGGGCGCCTGGGTGGCTCAGTGGTTTAAGCCGCTGCCTTCGGCTCAGGTCACGATCTCAGGGTCCTGGGATCAAGTCCCATATCGGGCTCTCTGCTCAGCAAGGAGCCTGCTTCCGTCTCTCTCTCTCTGCCTGCCTCTCTCTCCATCTACTTGTCATCTCTCTCTGTCAAATAAATAAATAAAATCTTAAAAAAAAAAAAAAAAGGAAACGGGGAAAAAAGGAGAGAGAGAGACAAACCACAACAAAGTTTAGCTATGGAGAACAAACTGATGGCTACAGAGGGGAAGAGGGTGGGAAGAGGGGAAACAAGTGATGGGGCCTACGGAGTGCACTTGGCCTTGTGGGCAGCAGGTGATGTATGGAAGTGTTGAATCATAGTGTACACCTGAAACTCGTATAACACTGTATGTTAGCTAACTGGAATAAAATAAAAACTAAAAAAAAAAAAAAAGATATTTAAGATGTATTTTTAAATTCCCTGGTATCATAAAGTATTGATGTTAACAATTTCTGCTGGATTGTGATATGGACAAATAATTATGAAGCATAAAATTATATTGGAAACGTATCTCTTAATTGGGAGGAATAGGTTATTTTTCTAACTCATGTATCTGTGGATGAATTTTACTTATTGCTAGAATGAAGTAGGTTCAGCATCATTCTTTTTATTTTTATAGTTCTAATAAATAAGCATATGGGAATAGAAATAATTTTATTGTAAAACTATTACTTCATTTTTAATGCATTCAAAATTATAATATGAGAAAAATACTTAGTAAGCTTTCAATACAGTTATTTCAGTGATTGATCAGTTTATGACCCAACTGACTCCATCTTTAATTTTGTTGAAAGCAAAGAATTTGCAATTACATACTTACTAGGAAAATAATCATATAGCCTTTCACTTTTTTTGCTTTCTGGGAAGTGTATGAAATAGATTATACCAAGATTTTTTTTAACTCATTATTAATTTAACTGCCATTCTTTCATTTAGAGGTATTTTGTTGCATCTGATAAATTTATAAAATGTTGGGAAAATTAAAATATTAACTTCATCTCAACTTTGCCAGTGCAATATTTATGATTAAGTGTTTTTATCTTTATGTTTTTATCAAAGCCTTTGAGCTGTGTATAAGTTATTCTGTTCATAGAAAACACCTGCCTTCTGACATGTTTTGTAAAACTAGCCTGCTTTATCAAATCAGTCAGCCAATAAGAATTAATTTGTCAGAACAAAAATGGGCCCAAACAGCCATCTCGTTATAATCAAATTCTTATTCTACAATGGGTGTGTGGCTGTCTGGTTGTCTAACCACGTGTCTCGCTGGCTGAATGGGTGGGTGGATGGATGGATGGATGGATGGATGGATGGATGGATGGATGGTTAGAAGGGTGGGTGGCTATGTAAGGAAGGGAACTTTGACAGCAATTCATTTCCTAAATGAAATAAAGGCACTCCCACCTTCCATGTGACAAAGAACAATCTTAACTTTGCTATTCTGAGACCTTCCCTGAGAAGGAATGACTTTTCTGGCAATACTGAGGAGGTAGAAGAGCTGGGGCAGGTAAATGAACATCATCATTCCTCTTACCCCTCTGCTGTGTAGCTGAATTTCTAACCACACAATACAACCCATGTTGCAGAACCTCACACAGCCTGCTTCCGGTGTCAACCCTTGCCCTGCTGTGTGAGAAGTAAGCCTCGCCTGGTTTTAAAAGAGGCCTCACAGTCACCAGTAATCCTGTTCTCCCTTTCTGATGCCCTGTGGTAATGTGCCAGAGTGGAATTGGGTGGACGCATGATATACGTTTTCCTTGGTACAGTGAGGCTATGTTGATTTTGAAGAAAAAGTGGGACAAAAGATTATCAGTATGCCTCATCCATTAACATGTTTTTAGACATGTCAGTTTTCAGGAAGGTACGGGAAGAATAGGACGTGGAAGGATTATCCTCTTAGGCCCTCAGGGTGGTATATAGCCCTGTGTGAAAGTCAGTGGCCTGAAGGAGAGGGGCTGAGGACACCAGCTCTAGCTCCTGCTTTTTTCCTTATAAATTTTGGGTAAATCACTTCGCCTTCTCATACTTCTGTCTATCCATTTTGAAAGTAGGAATAGCAAATGCTGCCCCAATTATCTTTCAGAGCTTTTGTGAAGATTAGCTGGGATAATGTCTGTAAAAGCATTTTGAAAACTGAGAGCTCTGTCTAAACAGATGATATCATTATCTGTATCCTAAAGTCACTCTAGATCAATTACAGTGCACCACAAAGCATAGTGAAGTAGAATTGATCTGAATAATCTTAATTATTGAAAGAGAATAAAAGGTAGGTTTTTTTGGTTACCCAAAATATTAATATTGTCCAATTGACCTAGTAACCACAATTTTAAGCCGTATATTGGGCCTTAGGTAAGAACTAATAATTGTTGAAACTTATAGTATACTAGGCAGTTTTATACATTCCATATATCAATTCATTTAATTCTCACAACAAATTTATGAGCCTGGCACTGTTATTATCTCTTCTTTTATAGAAAATAAACTGAAGTTCAAAAACTGTGTGACTTGGTTACACAGTCTTATAGGGTCAGACCTAGGTTTTGAATCCTGGCAGGTGGTTCCACAGACCATGGTCTTAGCCATAAGACACACCTCGTGTTATACAGATTCTTAATTGCATTTTTCCTACCTCTAATTCTCTACCTCCCATACTATGACTTCTGCTAAATAATTAAAGAAGAAAATGGTAGAACTAATCAATGAAGAAAACTGTGTGGCAGGAGGAAGAGAGAGAGAAAGGACAAATAGGAAATCCAGTGGGTACTCCTTTGTCAAAGAATCATAGTCATCTCAAGGCCATGAGTGACATCTTTGGCAGTTGCTGTTGGATCAGCCTCTTGATCTCTTACCTTGTGAGGGGAGTAGGAAGGGCTCACCCTCCTTTTTGTCTGTCCTGGGAGGCTGGGAACAGAGGGAGACCTGCACACTCCAAGACTGGTTAAATGAGGTACATGTCGCCTCACCCAACTCAAAGATAGGAAGGAATAGGTGGGCACAGGGTGTGATTTTTGGCCTTCTTTCCATCTCAAGTGTTCATAGCATATTTTGTCTTCAAATCTATGCAATATAAATGTTGCCATTCCTGCCTTTTTATAATTATTATGCTTTTTGTTCATTCACTTTCAAACTATTTGTATCTTTATATTGAAAATGGAGCTTTTGTAGACCATATATATTTGGAGCTACTTTGTTCTATCTATTCTGAGTCTCTGCCTTTTAACTGGAGTGTTTATTCCATTAAAACTTACTGTAATTATGGATATGGTTGAATTTAGTTCTTCCATTTCATTCTATTTTTTTCCTCTGTTTTTATTTCCCTGTTTCTCTTCTCCCCCCTTTCTGGAGATTCTATTTTTTTAGAATGCCATTGGGGGGCATCTGGGTGGTTCAGTGAGTTAAAGCCTCTGCCTTTGGCTTAGGTCATGATCCCAGGATGCTCGGATCGAGCCCCACATTGGGCTCTCTGCTCAGTGGGGAGCCTGCTTCCCCCTTTTTCTTTTGGCCTGCCTCTCTGCTTACTTATGATATCTGTCTGTCAAATAAATAAAAATCTTTTAGAATGCCATTGGTAATTTTTATATGCTTTTTAACTCAACATTTTTAGTCACTTTTTACTCTAAGAATTATAATGTATATTCTTAATTTTTTTTACAGTCTATTTATTGTTAATATTACACCACTTTCCTCCAAAAATGTGTGGAAGGCTTACAGCCTAATAGGTCCATATCCATTCCCCCATTCTTTATGCTATAGTTGTCATACTTGTTATATCTGCATGTGTTTTAAACTCCGCATGACTCTATATAGTTCTATAGCATGAGGAATGTAGGAATTGGTCCTAAGAAGTAGTAACTCCATGGACTCACATCATCCTGAGCATGGGTTGAGGTAGAAGTTTATGGGAGAGTTGGATCTTAAAAGAAGACTATATAGTAACAATCATATTGAGTGAATGTTTCCTATGGAAATATATTGAATTGCACATGAATTATGTTGCACACAGGATGGATTATACAACCCTGGGAGAACACACGGGTACCAAAGAAGAGAGTCTAAGTAGACCCTTGGGCACTCTAAAATCAGTAAGTCCAATACAGGAAGAGAACTCAGTAGATGAAGCTAAGAAAGCATGTCCTGTGTTGTAGGGGGAAACCAGGATGGTGTGATGGCACATGCCTGGAGAAAAGAAGTGTTATAAGAACAAAAATCTACTGAATGTCTCTGAATGGTCAAATACGAGAAAAATAGAACTGGAACCATTGAATTAGAAGTACTCTAATACTTCTAGACTTAAAATTATTCTAATAACAATTAGAATTATTATTAGAAGTGTTATGGAATTATTATAGAATAATCATAGCATTATTATTAGGTGACTGCTTTACCAAGAGTAGTCTTCAAGAGTGGGTTCACAAAAGGACATGAAGTAAGCCAGTGGTGAGCAGAACTATAATAAATTCATAGTAAGGTTTTCTGTGTAGAGAAGTGGACAATGCCTGAAGGGGAAAGTGAGGACAGGGTTTGTCTATTTACAATAGGAGAATCTAGTCTTAGTGGTAATTTTTAATAGGTGAAGAAGAAACTACCACACCAAGGGATAGTTAGCGATATGTAGGGGTACTTCCTGGTCACCTCAATTGCCAGGGGATGCTCCCGGTGTTTGCCAGACTGCAGATAGAGCTAAACATCCTGTCGAGAGAGCTTGGGGCATTCTTTCTTGAGGAAGAATTATCTTACCACAAAAGCACCGAGCCTATTTCTATGCGGATGACAATGATCTGTCTTGGCTTCTGTTTTTGTTTAATTCTCTCAGCAGAAATGTCTGAGCCTCGCATGATGTTCGGTGCCGTCTAAAGCCAAGTCTTTGACAAATCTGGACTGCTTTCTGATTTGTCCCCCTTGGATCACCCCTTCTAAGGTCTCCAGGGAATTGATCACTCTGACTAAGGGAAAGCCAGGCTGGTTCATGCCCATCCTTGAGCCTGTCGCTGTAACGAGGAGGGTGAAGTAGTGCTGATTAATAACCGTCCGTTCTGGACTCAAGGGAGAGAGTGGCTCAGCCCACCTAATTCCATGACTGCTGTCCGTGTGGGAAGCAGAATGGCTGTTTTCAAGGTAGGCCGGATCCTGTAAGAGCCATTGTCTTTGGATGGATCATAGGAATGATGAATGATTGGAAACTACTACAGTTGTTACTCAGGCATTTTTACCCCAGTCAGGCTGGGCAAAGGGAATAGCTTGGGAGAAACATACGTGCCCATCACCCAATGACTCCTTCCCCTTTTTTTCTCAGTTACTTTCTTATCCTCTGGATCTTCTGAACACTGGTTAGGGATGGCACCAAAATGAGTGTGGGTGTGTCTCATTATCTTTTTCTTAGCAATGCATTATGGTATTTATTATTGATTATTAACATTGTCTACATTATTGATAGTGTTAATTCGTATATTATTTATTTCTGATGCTATTATAGGTGTCATTGAATCAGTGCATTCCCAAACTTTTAATTTATGATTAAATCTCAGGAAAGGAGACAAGCTAAATTCTTTATCTGGGTCTCTTTGTTCCTGGGAGTTTTCTGTCCATCATGAAGAAGGACAGAAACCAGAAAAATAGGCTACTTTATTTAGCATTTATCCATATCCCATTTAATCTATGTTAGTTACAATATAAAGAATGGATGCTACTTAGCACTAGCTCCTCTAGGTGACTGAAATTAAGGAATTGTTTTTGGATTACAAACTGCCTTGTAACTAAGAGTACAGATGGGTACCAAATGCCATAATTTCCTGATGCATCCGTACATCCGTAATCATTGCAAACCTTTTGTAATGGGGCATTTAAGGTTGCACACATTATCTCCATTTAGCAGGCAAGGAGCTAAGAAGGATGACCAGGTCATTTGTCCCAAGTCTTAAAATTAGCAAGTGGCACCACCAGCATCCCCTTTTCTCTTTTTCTGACTCTAAAGATACTCTTCTTCCTGTGACTTTGCAAGAGGTAGTAGAGGGACAAGGTTGGGTGCATTCCTCTCTTCCTCTCTTTTGGGAATCTTGGAGTTTCAGGACCAGGACCCACAGGACATGACACATTTCTCCCATGTGCCAGAAGAAGATAGAGACCCACCAAAAAATACACTACTGCCACTAGGCACCGGTCATGTGCCACTATGTGGGACACTTGATTATTGATGATCAGGTCACCTGAAAATGTTTGTTCTTATCTGTCGCCATATTTTCGTTTGCCTAATACCTGCTGTGCATTTGGTGGGTTTTCCATTGTCTGTCCCTAGTGTGTATTTGAACTGCTACTCAAAAACACTCGTTTTTGAACTATTGACATGACTTAACCAAATTGAATGTAAGTTCAAAAACTTAAATTTTTCTACTTAAACAGAATGAAGAAAAGCCTTTAGATACTAATGATTTGAGTTGTGGTACAGAACTCTCTAGTATGTTTTTTACAGATCTTTTTCACTTTAATTTGGCTACTTTGTTTTTATAATTCTTGTCCTTAAGATGGGATGCCCCTAATTGAAACCCCTGGAGAAAAATCTTCTACTCAGGGCATCCTGGAATTTTTATTCCTTTAGTTTTAGTGACTTTTGTATAGTCCCGAGCTGTTGCTTCCCATGGTTCCTCTCTATGGGATTTTGCTTTAAAAACAAATCCGTTCACACCATTAGAAAACTGTGTGTAGAACTGGGGCCACCCCTTACTTGGTTCCTATCTTATCTGACGAATTGGTTGCCTTATGGTCTCTGAGCTGAGGATTCTGGGAATATACTGCAAGGGCTTCCAGTACACATTTATTTCTCCTCCTCTACTTCAGTGGTGTCATATGACATCTACTTAAAAGTTTATCAAAAGCCCCTTTTCCTCTGTAATTCTTTTCATCATTTTAAAAAAAAAAATTTTGATTTGGAACACTTTTGTCATTTCCAGTGCATACTCCTTCCCTATGTTTCTGTGCCGGGTAGACTATGTCAGGTTTTTGTTCTTGGGTGTCATCTGTGACACCTGCTCTCATTTTGGTGTCATTTTTATTTTATTGTGTCTTATAATCATTGTTCTTTTTTCTTTGGTCTTAGAGCTTCATCGAAGCTTTTATTTTTTAATCCCATTTTCTGCTGCTAACCTGATAGGGGATATCTGAATTATGTTAGAAAGCCTCTTTGCTGTTGTTGTTTGTCTTTTTATCCCAAGGAAAAGGAATGTGGACTTTCTTTGGAGAATATTTTAGGCAGCCTGTTATAGTAGAAATGGAAAGGAGTTTAGAGTTTGATTGAACTGAATTTGAGTTGTGATTCCATTACAAAGCAGCTGATGTCCTTAAAAAAGTGATTACAATTCCCTAGGACTCCATTTACTATTCTGTTAGGTAAGGCTAATAATACTGACCTTACCAGATCATCGGAAAGCTTAAAGATAGCATATGTGAGGTGCTACTTCTGCCAAATTGTGGGTGTTCGATTATTATTCGCATTGCAGTGATTATTTTATTATAATTATTACTCGGTGGGCCATCTCCTATTTGAATTGACAACTAGTAAGTGATAATGCTACATTTAAAGGGGATGCTGCAGAAAAATAAGCTATAGTGGCTGGCCTTAAGGAGTTTATCATCTTTTTATACCCAAAACATGTAAGTCTTATACAAACATTCATTATTTTTGAAGGTAATTCTGTGATCGTTGTAAACACTGTAAATACTGCTTAACACATCACAGAACACCCTCTGTGGCTTATTTATTGTGACAGGGAACTGAGAGTTAAAGCACTAGGGGTAAGACTCTTATCCCACCTGCTCCACTGGGAAGGGACCTCCAGGGACTGGCATTGGGGTCCTTCCCACTCTGGAGGGTGTCCTTGGAACTCGGTGCTCCACTGCCTCCAAGAGAGACTGTGGCAAATAGTGTAAGATGGTTGTGTTCACCCCCCCCCCCCCCCCCCCCCGCCCAGGCCCTAAGAGGCAGCTGGGTCTTGACTGGGCTGATCGTGAGAGGCCTGTTGGAGGAGGAGCATCCGAGCTGGATCCTGTGGGGGGCAGGCTTTCAGCAGGCGGGGGTGAAGAAGGGTGTGGGAAGGGGAGACAGGGGTGCGCAGGGGTTCTGGGGGCATTCAGTGCGGCAGTGCGCATGTGCGGACTGATGGAGGAGCCAGCGGGATATCGGTTTGTGTCAGATGGCCGGGGCCTGGGACTCTCTCCCAGCAGACACAGTGGCCCTTTAAAAGATTTGAGGGCAGAGCTCCGGGTTGCATAGGCTTGCTCTGCAGAACGGTGCGGGGCGTTTTGGAAGCGAAGAGAGTCTATTAAGACCTGGGTGGCTCAGTGGGTTAAGCCGCTGCCTTCGGCTCGGGTCATGATCTCAGGATCCTGGGATCGAGTCCCACATCGGGCTCTCTGCTCAGCAGGGGGCCTGCTTCCCTTCCTCTCTCTGTGATCTCTTCCCTTCCTCTCTCCTACTGTGATCTCTCTCTGTCAAATAAATAAATAAAAAAAACTTAAAAAGAAAAAAAAAAAATTTAAAAAAAAAAAATAAATAAAAAAAAAAAAAAAAAAAAAAAGACTCCAGTTCGGAGGCTGGTGCAAGAACCGAGAAAAGATGGGCTGAAAGTAGTGAGAGAACGCGCGCGCAGGAAGGGACCTGTGTGGGTGACAGTGACAGGTTCGATGCCCGGCAGCCTCGTCGAGGAGGCGGGCCGGTCGGCCGGTCCCAGGGTCGGTCGTGACGGGGTAGCGGCTCCAATCGGGAAGACGGCGTCCGGAGTTTGAAAAGAAAGGGCGAGAACGTGTCACCGGCAGATCCAGTGGGGCCCTCGCGTGGGTCACGCAGCGTCTCGGGCTCGGGTCGGTCTTCCTGCAGCTGCGAGGTTCCCATCGCTGCACCGTGAGCGCAAACCGAGCGTCTCGAATGTTTGTGAGGAAGGGGCCCCGTGGAGGGGGTGCTGGTTCCAGCCTGTCCATAACCTCCCGGGAGTCTCGCCTTTCCCATGTGGCCGGGGTTCTGCGTGAGCCTTTGTGGCCCAGGACAGGCGTCGGAGGGAGCATGCGATTGTGTTTCAGGGTCACTGACGGATGGAGAAAGGGAAATCCCACAGCGAAACTCCAGTTTTCTTCAAACCTTGCTCCATTGCATTCAGTTCTATGTTACAAGTGGAAGAAAACGTATGCCGGTCATCGAAGGGCGGGCGGGCGGTAACTTGGGTCAAAAATGTTGCTACTGCCATGTCCGAGCTTTGAGTAATACCCACTTCCCCCCTCTCTCCCAATGTCCCGGTCAGTGTTTGTCAGGTTCAACTCCAGCCATGGTTTCCCAGTGGAGGTCGAGTCGGACACCAGCATCTTCCAGCTCAAGGAGGTGGTTGCTAAGCGACAGGGGGTTCCAGCTGACCAGTTGCGTGTGATTTTCGCCGGGAAGGAGCTTCGGAATGACTTGGCGGTGCAGGTGAGTCTCCCTCGGTGGCTTGTTCCTGGGCTGCAGCCGGCCCCATTGCTTATGCCGCTGACTGTGCCAAGCTGACATTCATGCCTGAGATCTAATAGAATAAATAGTGCCTGGGGATTCCTTGAACTTTACTCCACACCGCTTCATTAATTCTGACCTTCTTAATTATGCATTAAAACAGCAAGCAGGAAGGATTGGAAGAACAACTGTGAGCGAGGGAGAGAGAGAGAGAACACACAGACCGGGCTTAGTGAATAAATGTTTACTGACTACAGGAGCAGCGAGGCACAATTTCTGTGTCTGTTCAATTTCTACCTTACTTATTCCATTTGAATCTTAATGAAGAAGGATTCGAATAAATTGTTCCCAATCAGGCTGCTCAGTCCCTGCGCCGTGAGGAATTTGTAACCCAATTGTGACCCCTGGAGGATAGTCGTAAGTCTGCCTCGGTGGCTGGCTCGAGGACAGACGGGGCTCAGGGCCAGTTCACCACAGGCCTCAAGAGTTCCCAGCCGCATCCAAATCGCGGTTTCCACGCCAGTGGCAGAGGGAGACAGAACATAGCAGAAGCCCACCTTCGTGCTTATTTTCCTAAGCCTCAGGAAAATTGTCCCCAGAACAGGCCCCTGGAATGTTAGACTGTGAGCGGCACCTGTCCTCTCCGAGCACCACGCTGCTCCGGGTGCTGTCCGCTCCCAGGCTTTCATCTGGGTGCTTCGTTGCCAAGGCTGATTGCGGTAGGAACAAGGTGGGCACTGGTGAAGGGAGTGATACCCAGCGCCCTCATCTGGAGTTGGAGACCTGTCATCTGTTGCGGGGGGGGGGGGGGGGGTAAATCCTGTGCAACTCGGACTGAAGTCATTCTTTGTGAAAGCAGGAAAGACTGCGTCTTCTGTGGATGGCACAGGTGATGCGGAGGGACCCCTCAGACGCGTGCTTCCCCTTTCTTAACCAGCACCGACGCATGGCACTCCTGTTTATACATTGGGGGGGGTCCTGCTGTTGCGCCCAGTGGGGGTGGGGGGGCTGCTGGGTCTGGCTACATGGAAAACCCTTCTGGTATTGACATCCTATCACTGTGTATTTTCCTGATGATATTTCCTGTGGCTCCACGAAATGCTTTCGGAATTTGGAATTTGGGTATACAAAGGAAGCTATAGAAATGCAAATCGTCCCCCTCTGGTTCCAAAGCATCTTTGCTGATGGCTGGAGGCTTGGGCTCATTGTGAACAAACTGCTGTGCTTTGCTTTTAGGCAATTTGTTTTATAAGGGAAGTGCCTGGGCTAAAAAGTGTTTTGCCTTTTTTTTTTTTTTTTTTTCAGTCAACTAAAAAGCTTTTTACTGTACCTACCAACCTCTAAATCCAGGAATGTTCCCTTCACAAATAAATGATTTTAAAACAGCTCCTTGAACCAAAATATTTTATGTTGCCAGGAGTTTTGAAGTTTCAGGTTCTAAAACTCCTCACCTGTACTGTTCAAGCTGATAGGTTAGACTAATTGCTCAGAGAATTCATTTGACAAACATGTATGTGAAAGGTACATATTGATTTAGATTCCATTTATTTTGACACACACTTCCAATGTTCTGGGCTTCCCAGGGGCTCACAAAGAAAGGTGAAATTCATTCCTGCTTTTGTAGTGACTCTATTTAGGGGCCTTAAAAACAACTGATGGATTAGGTTGAGCCACATGGCATGAAACTATCAGCAGTTTCATGTGGTTCAGCCTCTGAATGTCAGACATGGGCAGCACCTTATGGAAACTGAAACCCTAGTACTGCAAGATTTTCAAGGTGGAGAAAACACACCCGAGTGGAAGTCACCAAGACTTCCTGGATGAATTGAAACTCGAGTAGGATTTCAGACATGGAGAATGAGCATGGTGTGTACCTGCCGAAAATCATTGGCCCGTGTTCTTCTAGAGGCTGGAGAAGATGTTGAAGACTGGGCAGGAAGGGAGCTTAGTGCTATATCTTGCAGAGGTTTCATGCATGGAGAACTAGAGCAAAATAGGGTGGCTTGGAGGGAAATGGGAGTCTGGAGCTCCAGTCTGCTTGTAGGAAGGATGGGGAACTTAACCGGCACAGTAAGTGGATGCCAAGGGAAATCTAGATGTCTAGCAGGAGTTTGAGAACTTAGTTGTGATGCTTAGGGGTTCACTTCATATTTAAGGACTAGCTACATAGCGGTAAATATTATAGCTCTTGGGTTAGATGTGATCGCCAAAGAGGCAGAGGACAGAGGCATGAGCAGGTCTTTTAGGCGGCAAGGGGAGAAGCCAGTAAAGGAGGCATCATCCATCCAAACGATGCTTTTGAGGGTATGTGGGAAAAGGAAATTACTGGTAAAGAAGTATACGGCTGTGAAGAGATGGAAGAGCATGAGAAGAAAAGAGCGTTTGGACTTGGTGACCATAGTGATGACTCTAGTCATCCAGGCTCGTGGTTACTGAAAGCCAGACTGTTGGGTTCAGCGGGCGCTGGGGACAGTGATAAGGAGGCTCAGCTTGCCAGTGAGGTTGTAGAATCTTCATTTCCAAGCACAGGGATTGTACTCGATGGAGTGTTTGTATCATAACTCTTTTAAGTATTTAGGGAATACCTAGTTCTAATACTACAAATTAAGGCAAAACACTTTTTTTAAATGTCTCTTATGTACTTAGACAAGGTGGCCTCTCTCTATTTCAGTTCGGTCATTTGTGAAGTGGGACTAATACTAGTACCTATCTCATTGGAGTTTTGTGAAGACTAAATTAGTTAATTTCTGTAAAGCTCTTAGAAAGAAGTATGACATCTAGTCAACACTGTGTAAATGTTAGCATTTATTAGCATTCTCATCACCGTGATTGTCACCATTGTTAGCGACTACTTCAGAATCTAAGAGATCGCCGAAATACTACAAGACTACTTTCCATCATGAATTATGAGGATATCTGTGATAAATTAAAGAGTTAAGGAGAGACAATAGGATACATATTTGACTGGGGCAAATATATCTGTATATATTTTTGTGTTTGTTTGTTATACCTGTATATATTTTTGTGTTTGTGTGTTTGTTTGAATGTATATGTATGTAGTATTTATACATTTTAAGTAAAACATATAATTTTAGTTAAATTAAATTAACTGTTAGTTTAGTTAATTAAAAAGAACTTTCTGGAGTTTGTTAATGAATTTTTGACCCTTACATGTACAGGTTTTACTTATCATAAAAATAGTGTAATTTGAGGGGCACCTGGGCAGGTCAGTCGGTTAAGCGTCTCACTCTTGATTTTCAGGTCTGGTCCCAATTGCAGGGTTGTGAGATCAAAGCCTGCCACAGTGTTCAGCAAAGATTCATAGGTTCATCATGGTATTATTGCTTTTGAGATATATTTTTGTAAAGTGATTATTTGCCACATATTATATTTGGTAAAAGCAAACTGTGGAGAGTTGTACAATTGTTTCCTACTTCATAAGCAGTGTTTCTGTGTATGCTTTTATTATTTTCCTTATACCTACAAGTATGCATATAAAACTAATTTTTTACTTCGTTTTCACAATCACTTGGTCTTTTTTCTTCATAAAGAGTTCTTGTCAGCTGTTGATACAGAATATTCAGGTCTCTTTCAAATGATGTGTCTCCCCTTTTCCTAATCCCAAATCTAACATCCTCCATTTCAGAAATCTCTGAAATCATCTCTATATGATTTTGAATTTATTATTCAGAATTATACTTGGAAAATAAGGTTCTAAAGTAGTTGTATATATCAAAATGTATCAAGCGTATAATTAGATTAACTTACAATGACAGGGACGTGAGAATTTATCTAAGATTTTGTTTGAGCAGAATTCATTGTATTCACATGAGCTGTGTTATTATCCTTAGTATCAGTATAGGTTAGTTTAGGTTTATTAGCCAGTGTATTAGAGTTCTCCGAAGAAACAGAACCAGTAGGATTGATCCCTCCAGCCTCCATCCATCCATCCATCCATCATTTCTTTTTATCTATCCGTGACATCAGTCTGTATAGGATAGACTGATAGATACATAGATAGATTTATTATAAGGAATTGGCTCACATAATTATGAAGGCTGACAGGTCCCCAAACCTGCAGTCTGTAGCCTTAGTGCTGGTCTCCACCTGAAGGATTGAAAATCAGGAAAAGGGATGGCATAGTTACAGTCTGAAGGCTGACAGCCTTGAGACCCAAGAACTAATGTTACAGGTCAAGTCCAAAGGCAGGAAAAAAACAAAAAGCAAACCCCTCAAACAGTGTCCTTGCTAGAGGGCTATTGAGAAAGTGAAATTCCCTCTTATTCATGGGAGAGTCAGTCTTTTTCTAACCGCCCCCCCCCCCAGGCATTCAACTGATTAGACAGGGCCCATCCATATTGGGGAGAACTGTCTGCTTCACTCAGTCTATCAATTCAAATATTAATCTCACCCCAAAACACCCTCACATACACACCTAAACTTATGTTTGGCCAAATGCCTGGTCACCCCATGGGCCAGTCAAGTTAACACAAAATAAGTCATCACAGCCAGGAAATGAGAAACTTTGTCATTTTTAATTAATGTTATAGAACACTTATTCTATTTGTATTCTTTTTGCAATAATTATACTTATAAAATAGAAAATAAAGTATCTATTTTACATAGAAATATTTGTTTTATAAAAACATTCATCCGGGTGGATGTTCATAAATTCCTTTAAATACTCAATTTTATGATGCTTAAAATATAGACACATATTTGGAGACCATCATTTCATAAAATAGATTATTTTTGTAGTAAATATTAAAGGGCATCAGTTTATTACTCCTGTTCTTCCAACTAAGCTTTATGATTATGATGTGATCTGAGTTTGGAAGACCAGAGACATTTAGACTTTACTAGCTTAGGTTGTAAATATCAAAGACAAATAAATGACCCTGAGAAGCCAAATTATTTAATTGGCTACATTTTTAGTGATACATGCTATGTTGATTTCAAAACAATATTATTAAGTAGTGAAAACCCATGTTAATTGACAAGGTAAGCCATATCCAATGGCTAAAATATTCTGAGTTTTGAAATCTTTAAGAAAATTTACCTGTTATTTTCAGAAACATTATAGATTATTTTGATCATATCTGTAGTTATCCTGCTAAATTTTGAAACTTTAAAAACTGTATGTTTTTTAAGTTTTTAAAGTGATGTTGTGAATATCCCGTATGTTCCTTGAACCACCTCTAACATAATTAAATATTTCTAACTAAATTCTTGAAAGTTGGTGATTCCTTAATGTCCTTTAGGTTTTTTCCCACAACTTAGACCATTTTTTTCTGATTAAAATTAATATATGACAGTTATAAAAATTCAAATGATAGGAAAACATGTATCAGCAGACCTCTATAACTCATACATTTTTAATAATTAAGAATGATTATTAAAAATAAATATTATTCTTATTAATTAAGAATATCTTTATATGATAATAAGTATATTATCACTTATAATCTTAGAATTTTTCCTTTAATTCTACCAAGTTGTCTTACATTTTACTTTATTTTCTACTTAAAAATATGAGTTCAAGTATACATGCAGATATATTAAAAAAGCAAACTTGATATTTCTAGAACTTTAATTAGATCATAGTTTATTGATTTAGATATTGAGAAACTGATCAACTGTTTTTATGTCAGAGTTTCAGTGCAAAGACTAGGCAGTTAACACATTTATTTGCAAGTTTTATTAAGGTATGCCTCAGAGTATGATTAGTAGTCTTCCATATTAGAACACATGTTTATGATTCTAGTAGCTACTGTTTAATTACCCTTTATCATTACAGATGCTGTGCGTTACAGTGTAAGTATGAAATGTATAATGAGAAATTACTGCCGAGAAAGAGAAAATAAACCATGCTTATGAGCTACTTCCTGTGTCCACTAACAAATACTGACTAGACATCACCATGTACTGAGGAGAAGGTGGAGTAGCAGGGATGGCATATTCACTTGCTGGGGGTTTCGCTTTTGTTTTTATTTATTTTTCTTTCTTTTCATAATGGTCATAGGTAATATGATGATTATGGGTTCTCCTATAAAACTAGATGCTTCTGAGAATGAAAGAAGTCTCTATTAATAATTATTCCAGGACAAAATGTATATGCTGGCAGTGTCCTGGGAAAATGAAGGGAAGTGGTTACCCAAGGCATTGGGCAGTATTTCTCACACTGATGAGTCTCAACTTCTTTTAGAAAGAATTTTTTGGTGCCTTCCCCCAAGCACTTGTAGAAACAATTGCTTAAGAACACAGTCTTATTATGAACATTTTTTAAATTTTCTTTTCTTTTTGGGGGGTGGTGGCAGAGAGACAGAGGGAGAGGAAGAGAGAGAATCTTAAGCAGACTCCACACTAAGCATGGAGTCCAACACAGGGCTTGATCTCATAACCCTGAGATCATAACCCAAGCAGAAATCAAGTTTGATGCTTCACCAACTGAGCTGCCCAGGCGCCCTTTATTATGAACATTTTTAAAGTAAAAAGAAAGTGGTTTCATCTTTTTAACTGGTAAAAACATCTTAAAGATGATAAGCTAACTGTTATCAAAATTTTAAAGAATTTCATAGGATTCTCAGTTCCTAGAGATTATGTTTACAGATGTGTTTGAGAAACTCTGTTGAGTATAATCATTTTCTTTATATATTAATGTGTTCTTCCTTGTTATTAGCAAGATTTTAAGAACTTTAAAGAATTAAAGAAAAATGGATAAAATATGGATGTTAATAAATGGGTGATCAGGCATGGGCTTTGTTTCTGGGAAGCTGGAAGAGACAGACTTATATTTCTCCTGCTAAGTACACTAAAGCTCAGGGTGTTACATATAACATATACAAATATAGGAAGATTTAAAGTGTGACAAGAAGAATGTAGACTAGTTAGGAACCTCAAGACCCCCCAAATATTACAGTTTTCTTTTAACCAAATACATCCTAGACTTGGAGATAATGAAATTGGCAACCTAGAAATGCCAACATGTAAAGATCAAAAAACCCCAAAAACCAAAAACCTAAAAAGCCTGCTTTCTATCCAAAGAACCAGGAACAGAGTAGCCTAGAAAACTTTTAGGCAATAACCATACTTTTCCAGCCAAATAGCACAGACAAATTGCGACCCCACCCTCATCCCCACCAACAGTAACAAAGGCTGATGGAGAGTCGAGATTACCTCCCTTGTGAAGCTTTCATGAGTGCCTTACACATCTGCTCCCCTGACAGTATAATAAGCTACACCTCTCCCTCTCCTGGTAACACAAGGGCCCTAGAGGTGAGTTGGGATTTTCACTGTTCCTAAGTGGTAACAGAGCCACCAGTACCACAGTGCCAGTGGAGATCACACGTGGTGCTGGAACATCATTCCACCCAGCAATGATGAGGACTCCCCACTTCAACAGATAATAAGTGGAGACCTGGATTTCTATTTCTACTGGCAATAAGGAGGTGGTGATCCCTTTTCCTGCAGGAAAAGTGTCAGAGGAAGCCAGGTAAAGCAGAAGGTTTAAATAAGATTCAGAGTCTCATAATGAGAAAATGCTCAGGTTTCAAAGGAAAAACAGCAGGAATCAGGAAAATCACAAATTGTGTGAAAAGTCTATCAGTAGATGCTACTATTGAGATGACAGAGATATTAGCATTTATCTGATATTTTAAATAGCCATGATAAAAGTCTTCAATAAACAATTACAAACATGTTTGAAATAAATGAAAAAAAAAATAAGTATGGTAAAAGAAATAAAAGATATAAAGATGAACAAATGGATATTATAGAATTAAAAAATACAATAATAAAAACCTCACTGGATGGCGCAACAAAAGATTGAAGCGGCTAGAGGAAAAAGTCAGTGAGCTGGAAGAAAGAACAGTAGGAATTACACAATTTGAACAGAGAAAATAGACAAAAGAAGAAAGGAAAGAAAGGAAGGAAAGAAGAAGGAATGGAAAGAAGAAAGGAAGAGAAGGAGGGAAAGGAGAAAGGAAGAAAGAAAAGAGCAAGCCACAGAAATATGTGGCTCTATAAAATATGTGGTTCTATAAAAGATTATTTGAAAATTGTGTCATCAGAGTCCTAGAAGGAGAGGATAAAATAAAGAGGAACTAAAAATGCTCAAGGAGATAATGGCTGAAAATTTCCCAAATTTTACAAGCAACATAAAACTGCAAATTCAGGAAGCTGAGGGAATCCACAATTTTGACGTAGTCAAAGCAATACTCACATCCTAACTATACTTCCAGAAACTATAAAGACAAGGAAAAAAGTCTTGAATGCAGCTCAAGAAAATGTATAGGCATACCCCAGAGATGTTGCACGTCCTTCTCCAGACCGCCATGATAAAGCAGATATAACAATAAAATCAAGTGGACTTTTTTGGTTTCCCATTGCATATTAGGTTATGTTTTCACTATACTGTAGTCTATTAAGTGTGCAATAACATTATGTCTAAAAATATCCAATATACATACCTTGATTTAAAAAAAAATACTTTATTGCTAAAAATGTGGTTACAGGAGCTTTCAGTAAGTCAAAATCTTTTTGCTGGTGAGGTCAGTAGTGAGGTCTTGCCTCACCATTCATTGATGGCTGCTGACTGATCAGAGGGGTGGTTCCTAAAGCTTGGGTTGGCTGTGGCAATTTCTCAAAATTAGACACCAATGAAATCTTCCTTTCACGATGTTTCTTCAGCTTGCGATGGTGGTTTGTGAGCATTTTATCCATAGAACAACTTTCAGCTGTGGAGGCAGTGCTGTCAAACTGTGCCACGATCCGTCAGCTAACCTTAATGTTACATTGTCAGTCCTTTGTTGTCATTTCAACAATCTACACACATCTTCACCAGGGAAATTCCATCCCAAGAAACCACTTTCTTCACTCAGCTGTAAGAAGCAGCTCCTCATCCGTAAGGATCTGTTGTGCGACTGCAGCAATTTAATCCCAGAAGGGCCCCAGGTCTAAGTCTGGTTCTCTTGCCGTTTCCATCACAACTTCATCCACTTTCTCCACTGAAGTCTTGAACCTTCAAATTTTAAAAAATGCAGTATCTGTGAAGTGTGATAAAGAGAAACACAATAAAATGAGGTATTCCTGAACATCTTATGCAAAATGGAAAAGCAATTTGAATGGCATTTGATTTCTCATCAGAAACCGTGAAGGGTGGAAGAAAGTGGCACATTTTTCAAGTGCTGAAAGAAAAGAAGTGTCAGTCTAGAAATCTATAACAAGAGAAGAGATCTTTCTTTCAGAAATGAAGACAAAATCAATGTATTTTCAGATTTAAAAAAAAAAAAAAAGATAAATTGTCATCAGACAAACTTCCCTTAAAGAAAGGATTAAGGACTTTCTTTATCAAGAAGGGAAGTGTATAAAAGGAGGAACTTTGGAGATTAAGGAAGGAAAAAAGAACACATAAGCCAAAGTATGGCTGAACACGCAGACTTTCCTTCTCTTGAGTTTTCTAAATTACGTTTGAGGGTTGTAAGGACTTGTAACGATGTCTGCTGTGGTTCTGTAGGTGAGGAGAGAAGGACGGGGTCGCTCAGATATTGCTGGTGGGAACAGAAAATGGTACAGTCACTCTGGAGGCGAGTATGAGTTTCTTAAATACTAACCATACACTTACCCTGCAACACAGTAGTCACACTCTTGGTTATTTTTCTCAGACTTGTGGTCACACAAAGCCTTGGACATGAATATTTATAGCAGCTTCATTCACATTAGAGAAGAACTGGAAATAACCCTGAAGTCCTTCAATGGTAAATGATTAAACCAACTCTGGTACATCCATATCCTACTCAACAACAAAAAGGCACAAACTATTGATACACACAACATTTTGCATGAATTTCAAGGGAATTATGTGGAATGAAAAAAAGCCAATCCCAAAAAGGTCACATGCTGAGTGATTTCATATATACGACACTCTTGAAATGACCGAATTATAGAGATGGAGGACAGATGAGTGGAAGGGGGTGGTAGGAGCAGGAGGAAAGAGTGTGTGGCAGGAAAAGGACAATAGGACAATAGGAGGGACCCTTGTGGTGGGTGTCTTGCATCTTAACTGTACCTATGCTGATAGTACAATTGTGTTGTGTTACAGTTCTGTAAGATGTTACCTTTGGGAAACTAGGAAAAGGAAACCTAGGCTCTCTCTGTATTCTTTCTTACAACTACATTTGAACTTATAAATACCTTAAGATAAAATTTAATTAAAACAAAACAGAAGTTCTGCCGTTTTCCACAGAGGAATAGAAATTATCTCTTCTTACAGAAAATAAATAAGCTTGTTATTTGCATCTGTTTTAATGGGGCAGTATTTCTTATTAAGTGATTCTCAATGTGAGAAACTAGAAAATAATTTAACTGTTTCTTAGAGACATTTAAAGACTAATTCACCCTAAAAGTATAGGGCCAATACAACATAATACTTACAGAATTATTAAGACATCTTTCTTGAATTCTTGAACAGAATCATATGCACCTTAAAGGTTTGAATGGAGATGATTAAAGCTTTTACCAAATATTAAGAGAAACAAAAATAAAGTTTTTAACGGTTGTGTACGCTAGCTGTACACATTTTCCAAAAGGATTTGAGAGTCATGCACTATAGTTTTAGGAAATAAATGAGCATCTCATGTAACCATGTGGTTATGATAGTTAGAGAAAACGTTCACTTAGAAAAATTGTTGCTCCTTTATTGGTATTAAACAATTATGTAATAGAAGGAATTTAGGGATGAAGGAGTTTCATTTATAAACTAAATGTATTTAATTTTTTAACCTTCTTTCTTGAATGCAAGACAGAGGCTAGATTAAATTGCACTTCAACCATGATTTTTGTTTGTTTGTTTGTTTGTACATAAAAGAAGAATTCTGCAAAGGACAATGTAAATGACCAAGATGTTTTATTGACAATTCATTTTTTTCCCTCTGATTGTAAGACAAAAAGAAGCCAGGTTATATACCATTATACTCAAAAAACAGTGATTTCTTTGTATATAAAATTACAGTTGTGTAATTGAGACCTGCAAACACTTCGGGAATAAAGCAAACATTTTTTTTTTTTTCCAAAGGGTTGTCTTGCTAATGGGACATACTGCTGGCCTCCTGCATTTAGGTAAATGTAGATTCCTTTCTTGAGTTCCTTCAAACTACTGGTGTGTTCGTATGGTAGCTCGTAAGCCCTGCAAACTGTTAGAGTCTACGATCAAAGGATGGCAATCTGTACAGAGCAAGGGCTCATGCCCAGAATTCCCTTATTTAATCTGCTTCTCTCTGCTGTTTATATGTGTCATTTGGAAAAAAAAAAAATCTCTGAATTACTTATTTTTTGCATAATTCAGTACCCTCAGAAATGTTATTTTTCTCTGAAAGGAAGTCTTGACATTTGTGTGCCCCTGTGGACTTATAAAATGTCTTTGAGGATTGCCATGAATAAATGCAGACTTGAAAGAAAAAAATAAAAGTTGAGACTCTTTCAGCTTATAAGAGGCTGAAGATAGAGCCTGTAGGCTTATTTAATAGGCTCATGCCTCTCAAAGATGTTTCCATTGTCCTTATTGTGCTCATTTTCCAAGGTAGGCGATATGTGAGGGAATGAAAGTCTGCAGCAAACCAATCCCCTAAATCTTAACATAGGATGCATTTTATTAGAGTATATGAGGGCAAAGCCTGCCGCATAGGAAACTTGACAAGTGAAAGAATGAGTACGCGATGTGAAATTTTATTCACTGGAGTCCTCGTTTCAAATCGTCTATTCTGTGGCCTCTGTTATTGGACTCAGATTCCATCATGCATTTGACCCAATTGTGTTTTAAGATTTTGATACAGTCATTATCCTTTGGCGAAGGAAGAATCCTTTAGAAGAAACAAGAATTTGTGCCTATACCAATCACCATAAAGCTGCTTCTTCTTTTTTTTTTTTTTTTGTAAGATTTATTTATTTTAGAGTGAGAGAGAGAGAGAGAGATCATGCCTGTTTGAGCAAGGGGAGGGGCAGAGGGAGAGGGAGGGTCTCCGACACACTCCCCACTGAGCACAGAGCCTGCCTCAGGGCTCCATCCCAGCTCCCTGACATCATGACCTGAGATGAAATCAGGAGTCCGGTGCTCAACGCACTGAGCCAGTGAGGCACTCCTCGCCTTAAAGCTTTTAACCCAAAAGTTTGCTCACTCAGATTCTACCTTTTCCTTCTTCTTTCTTGCCATGTAATTGTTATAAGCCTGGGATTATCATCAGAGAACAATGAAAAATTTTGTATGAAAAAGCTCTTTAAACCTTACATACCAAGCTCACTTATGACCAATAAATACTGTAAATATGTATAAATACTATGTATGCCTCATTTTCTTTTTGTGAGTACACTGGAGCCACAGCTTCAATTAATTTTTAGCTTAACATTGGTAAACATTGACTCTGCTCCCTTTCGTTTTCTTTAGCTGTGAATTAAATGGGAGAAAAAGTTAAATGTATAAAAAAAATAATTTATTTTCACTATACTTTCAATGATGCCCATGAGACAGAGGAAACAACATTGAATGGGACCGAGAAAATTTTACCTTCCTGTTCTAATACATTATATTAATTTTTTCCACTAATTATTAGGTTTAATATTGATAGGAACACAATTCTCACGAACCACTTGACAGTAGATGTGGAATTAATTGAAATTACTGTTTGGTAAGTGGGAGTGGCCATGCTAGCCTTTCTGAGGCCCTGATGGATGTGCTAAGACAGCATCCTTTGGCCATGAGCCAAAGGCTACATAAGCCCGTGGGAATGGAAGCAATACTTCAGGTATTCCTGATTCGTGGTGCAAAGTCTTAGTTATAAACTTAGTGTCCATAGTGCTATAGTCTCAATGATTTGTGGGTTTTTAAGAGACAGTTTTGTGCATATGTGCCTTTAGGCGGACAAGCACACATTCATTTGGGGAATGAAGTTCTTAGGAAACTGTAAGTTTTGTGGGTGCATCTGTTTAATTGTATTTGAGGATTTTATTCTGTCACTGGATTTTATTTTACCTTGGAGTATTTCCTTCTCTGTTGTTGGATCTGGTCAGTTCGCATTCAGATGTGCCACTCTTATGTCATTTAATATATAGCCTAATTAATGGCACAGAGCTGTGCTTTTTAAATTGTTAAAGCATTCTGACATTAGAGAGAGAAGGGAGGAATGTGAGAACTGACTGATGTCGATGTTTTGGAGTACATCACAAACTTTAGTTCCACTGTGTGGGCTTTTGAAAGCTCAGTACAGGTTTTGCCAAGAATATTTTCTGTTCCTTTTTACACCCTTAAGTAGTTCAAAGGGAAATAGATCTGTGTGTTTGCATTCCATTTATGCATAATTCATCAAAACATTGTTCTGAAAGTAGAGAAAATAAAAACAAAAACTTAGTAAGATATCTCTATTGTTATTTAAAACACTTAGACACTGAGAACTTCAGAACCTGCAGCTCACTGCCTTGGTTTACCTGTTTTGCCTCTCGATTCATTCTCCTTTTGAGCAGAATTGAGTTGCTTGCTGGTCTGTAGAAGTCTAAATGACTGAGATATCTATATATATTTCAGTCATATATATGTATATATATATATATATATATATATATATATATATATATATATATGGGGACGTTTTATGGTATTGTCTCCAACACATGCTTATTGCCATATATAACAAAGAAGTTAAAACTTCAGGAATGTCATAGGCTCACTGAAGTCATTTACTTAGAATTCTACTTGACTTTCTAGTACACAGTTCTATGAAGAGTGGATATGAAGTGGATGTGAATCACTCTAAAGTCAGCCTTTCTGGGATGGGCAAGTCTTTTAAATGTTTCTGTGTCTAGTTTTCTCATCTATCAAATGGAAATAGTAGTAGCACCTGTAGTTTTTGAGGGTTGTTTTGAGTTTTAAATGAAACTATACCTACAAAGGACTGCTGCAGAAGCAAAATATTTATTAAATTAAATTATTATTAAATTACTTCATTTGATGAATAATTCACAGAAGCAAAGGAAAACCTTCTATTTCCCATGTGCAATTGATTCATCCTGAAATTTATTTTCTTTTAAATCTCTCCGAAAGAGAACAAGTTTACTCCATTCCAGATTTCCTTGTTCATACTTGGGATAACGTGAGAGTCAGACCTCAGTATGTCTTACTCATGGGAGCTGCTTTGATTTAAGTCTTATGATAAATTTTTATCTTATGGCATATCCTATTCTAATGAAGTTTACCTTTTTCTTTAGTGTGCTGAGTATATCTGGACACACCATTTATTCTGGGAATGATTTTACAAGAGTACTTACTATTCAAAATCCGTTTATTCAAGATTGCTTCTAAGAGTTCGTGAGTCACTCAAATTTAAAATCGAGGACAAGAGGGTTAGGCGGCACTCTAAAGAGAAACACATTACATGGCCTACTTCTGTGACTCATTTGTCACCTCTGTAATTTAAAAGCAGAATGGAAATGCCAAATTTACATAATCTATTATTTTGAAGTCCATTTAAAGGTAGTGGTTTTGTTCTTGCTGATTAAATTAGTATCTTTTTGTGTTGGTATCTTTTTTCAGTGCTCTAAAAAGAAAAGGTTGATTTCTTACCCATCAGTCTTCATCTATTGCTTATATCATACACTGTTGTATATATTGTTGATTGCATCTCAGTCCTTTGTTTTTACCATGGTCTTAAAAATATGTGTATAAAATTGTGTATCGATCATTCCGTCCTGTTCATTGCTAGTTTGCAATTTTTAAAATAATCTGTTCCACTGACTGTAAGAGAGTATTTGAGCTGTTGAAAGATTAAATTAGTTAATGACAAAGTGGGAAATTCTTTAGTGATTGATTTCAATTTATTAAAAACGTGTCATCAAACGTTTAAAAAGTGTTTGAATATATAGAAAACAAATATCGAGGAATATATTTGAAAATAGTGAATTCACTAATTACTTCTAAGGCTTGGTTTGACTGGAAAATGCTCCTCTAGATTTTATATTATGAGTTTGAAAAATACAGGAGGTTTGTTGATAAGTCCTTGAGGGTTTGCTATCTGACTTGGGATTTTCAACTCTTGCCTCAGGTGAGAGAATGTTGCAATGGACTATCCCCTATTCCAAAGGACTGGGTCATCTCTAGGTTTTGTATTGTTTTGGTTTTATTTATTATTTTTGACACAGACTGATGTGAGCAATGTTAAGTATCAAACTACTTCTTCAAATGTTTTAGTTTAATCTATAAATAGTCTTTTTAGGGATACTAGAAAAATAAAAGAGCAAGCACAAAAGACTGGTAACTGTTTCTACTTCGCATTCTGTCCTCTCATTAGATATAGTTGTGTACTGATGATTTATATTCTGCTTACAATTTCCGTGTCTCACCCTCTCCAGCATCTTAATCACTACCTGCCCAGTACAAACCAAAGTCCTGGATTTCTTCAGCAGCACTGAAGTGGTAACGCCGGATACAGAATTGGGAAAGATGCTCTGAATCCGTTCTTAAGTGTAGGCATGGGCTGGTCCAGCCCAACACTGGACTCCCTTGTCTTGTCTCTTTGTTCTCCCACCTTTGGGCTTGTTGTCACCCTTTTTAATCCCAAGAAACCTCTGTTTACAAAATCTTCGCAAGTGCTTAGAAAGTCATCCTCCTCTGTCTTCACTTTTCTTTTACTTTACCTACATCTTGGACAAGTTCCACTTGGTGATTTTTGAACAGCGGAGTGCGCCCTGGACTCTGGGACTGCACTGACCCATGCTGGAAGAAGCCAGTGCACGTCCCCCAGTGCAGTTTGCTAGTACCGTGGCCTGTTCTTCATCTCAGGATCAGTGATGTGGCTTCTGCGGTCACCCAGTCAATACTAACCCACTAGCTCTTCTTTGAGGCAGTTTTCTTACTCTTTATTTGTATACTTTTTTTTTTTTTTTTTTGATTCCTTTCATTTAACCTTCTTTCAATGAGAACCCATACGTGGCACCAGTAAGACATGGACCCTGCTCCCAAGAGCCTTACAACCTGGTGACAAATATTGGAGTCGCTCACAGCACATGGGTTGTGGAGGCGGACCGCGTGGTTTTGAATGCAGGCGGTCATCTGTTAGTTTTGCCAATTTTAGAGCAAAGTTCTATGGCTCACCTTGTTCCCCTAAAATGAGAAAAAGACATTGTGTACCTTGGAGGGTCCTTATGTATATTAAATGAGTTTGTTCATGGAAAGGACTTGGAAAGCGCCGACGCTTTGCAGGCACTCGAGCCTGTCATTGTCATCTTCGTCGCTGCCGGTGAAGTGCCCCTGGATGGACAGAACCGTGTGCTCTGCCTGGAGCCGGCAGGGAAGGCGGCTCAGCGCGGGGCATCGGAAGCTGAGACTGAAGAGATGGCTGTGCAAGTGTCCTGTAGTAAAAAGGGGGAAAGTCGTTTTATGCAGAGATGGTAAAATATGAGAAGACAGTAAGGTCTGAAACAGTTTAGAACGGCAGTTATGTGCTGTGACAAATCACAGTGGGAGAGGAAGAAGAAGAAAGTATCACGACGAGGGTGGACGGGGGTCATGGGAGAACGTGGGAAACAGGACGGGGGGCCACTGCTCTCGGGGAGTGTCCTACCTTCCTTCCTTCCTTCCTTCCTTCCTTCCTTCCTTCCTTCCTTTCTTCCTTCCTTCCTTCCTTTCTTCCTTCCTTCCTTTCTTTCTTTCTTTCTTTTTTCTTTCTTTCATTGTTGTCGTCGTCTTCTTCTTCTTCTTTTAATAAAGACTTATTGATTCATTTTATGAGAGAGCACATATGAGCAGGGAGAGGGACCAAAGGAGAGGGAGAGAGAATCTGAAGCCGAGTCCTCACTGGAAGCTCAAGCATGTGAGTCCATCATTATTTTTTTAATCAAACAATTTTAATCAAGTGAGTAATAAGCAGTACAGGTGCAATTGCGTGAAGAGCCCACACGTCACATGCTCCTATTGTTCTCCGTTGTCTGTAGTTGTCAAGTGTTGAAGGTGGGACCCACTCGTGAGTCCTCTTTCCAGAGGTAGAGCAAGGTGCCTACTGTTCTGAAGGGCCACTCACACTGACCCCGCGGCTTGTGCAGAAGAGTTTACCAGCAATAAGTGGTTTTGTTGTTGGAGGGTCATCTCAGAGACTGAAGCCGGTGATGCTGTTCGGGGGGCATCGTGCTTCCATCCACATCCCTGAAAGGTGTTTCTGCCATTCATTTCAGTAGTGTATATAACCCATTGGTGACAGCCGAAGCCACTTGTTGTCTTCCTAGTATTTGTTTCCATATTTGTCTTCTCCCACTCAGGTACCAGCCCTCATACTGTTTTCCCTGAAGACCTGGGGCTTGATCCCAGGGCCCTGGGATCATGGCCAGAGCTGAAAGCAAGAGTCCGATGTCTAACCGGCCAAGCCACCCATGTGCCCCTCAGGGAGTGGAGTGGTCTGTTTAGGGAATTATCCCATCAGTTTGTGCGGAGGGCGTGATCGCCTGGGGGGAGGAATGAGGAGTGGCTGCCCAGGCAGTGAGGACAGAGAAGGCATGGGGGAGGGGCTCTGACCAGAGGCCCAGCGTAGAATCCAGGGTCAGGGAAGGGGGTAGGGATGGCTGTCGTGTGTGATTACTGGGATGATGGATGACCCCCTAAATGTAGGACTTCTGAATTCCTGGTTCATTGGCTTCTGATAATTAAGCGAATATGGACTGAGCTGTTAGCACGTGACTTGTGATTCTTCCAGTGGTAGAGGAGATGGGCAAGGTCTCTGTTGTCATGGAGCGGACATCCCATGCGCAGTGAGAGGCAATTAAAGCCTTCTGTCAGGGCATCATGAGGATGAAAGGCACACGTTAAAAGGGACAGAGCAGAAAGATGTGAGGGACCTGTTGCCTGATGGCTTCGTGGAGCCCAGGACCAGCCCTGGACAGCTTTTGTCTAGACTTCCTTCTGCCTGTGGAAAAGAAATCCCAATCGGGTTGTGTATCTGTAGGCAGTGTTTTGCTACATGCAACCAGACTTACTCCTAAATGTTAAACAAATGGTAGCAGCCCCTTTCAGGTCATTGTCAGTGCTTAGAAGAACAGAAGATGAGCCCAAGGTGGGTGAGTCGACCTTATATTTCAGAAATTCAGTGATGGTGGTACTTGAGCTGGGACCTGAAGCAGCCTGCCCTGGGACTGTCTGGAGCGAGGCATCCCAGGGGGAGGGAGCCCCTCACGTCTCCACCTGGAGGGGGAGTTTGTGAAGCATATTCTGGGCCACAAAGGAGGTAACTGGGGCTGGAGCACAGTGGGGGCAGGGAGATTAGTTAGAAGCCATCGTATTCGTTTTCTCAGAGATAGTAGGGCTCATCTAGAGGGCTTGCAGGTGAAATGGGCCTCCGTGTACAGATTTGTGTTGTTTTAGAGGTTGTTTCAGTAGGACGTGCGGCTGAACTTCGATGAAAAAAAGGGAAGATTTGAGTAGGGCACACAGATACCTGGCTTGAATACAGGTTTGATGCCGATGCCACCGGGAGCAGGACAGAGTCGAGGGAAAAGAGGGGTGCCATTGGGGGAGGGTGAAGGTTTCAAATAAATCTTCAGTGGAGATATCGGGAGAGAATTTAATTTATGAGTCTTTTGAGGGGACAGAATAGAACAGAAATATAAATTTGAGACTCCGTGTTCGACACTCAGTGTCAGAAAATAATACATAGTAAGACACATTCCTCAATTAAAGTTTATTTGAGAATACACACATAGACTCCCAGTCAAGATGAAGTTAGGTGCAGAATCTAGGGAACTGTAATAGAAATACATGGAAATTGTATCAGCGGCTTCGAATTTGATTAGCATGCTTGTTCTCTTGCAGCGCCTGACATTAGCAATATTGATTTCCTTTACAAGTCAAATTTCCATTACAAGTCAAGGATGAATGAACGGTTTATATGTAAACCATTGTATCAAATTTGGAGGGGTTATGTATTTGTAATTGTTATTGTAAAGTACTTCAGGAATGCAGAAGAGTATGAGGATAATATAACAAATACCAATATACCCACGATTCAGCTAAAGAAAAAAAAATGACAATGACATTGAGAGCCTGAATATACTTCTCTCTGATGACAATGACATTGAGAGCCTGAATATACTTCTCTCTGGCTCTGTTCTCCTCTTTACTTCCCCGGGGAGGTAACTTTTATCCTGAATTTTTGAATTTGCTCTTGTCACCCATGTTGTTCATACCCTTTTTATGTATGCATTTAGCATTCCATTAATTAGAGGGAATGCTAGTAATGTGCATGGTTTAAGCTTTAAGTAATTGATATTATAACTCTCTCTTTTTTAAAAGGATTTTATTTATTTATATGAGAGAGAGTGAGAGAGAGCATGAGAAGGGGAGAAGTTCAGAGGGAGAAGCAGACTGTCCACGGAGCTGGGAGCCCCACATGGGACTCGATCCCAGGACTCTGGGATCATGACCTGAGCCAAAGGCAGTCGCTTAACCAACTGAGCCACCCAGGTGCCCAATATTACAACTCTCTTATGCAACCCAGCTTTTTTTTTTAGCCATATCTTGAGATTAATCTGTATTACTGAGAATTAGCAACTCTTTAAACAAACATATGAAAAAAAGGACTAACAACTGAAACAATGATTTTTTTTTCAAATATGAATAAGATGTAATTATTTATGATATTGTATATGTTCTCCCAAAAAGGTTCTTTGGTTCTTTGTTGTCTGATTTAACACTTGGCTAACTTTGACTGAATTTGTTTCCTTCATCAATGTATTATTGAGACTGAAGGTTAATTTGGTAAAATATAAAAAGTTCTGCTCTAAAATTAATTAGCAAAATGTTTTATGTTTTAATGCTTGCCAGATACCAATTTGATTTTTGTTATTCCTCTTTAGGGAATATGTTTGAAAGGTAATGAAATTTGGGGTCCAAGTTCACTTGTTATCAGGGCATACTACATACTCTAATGAAGGTCAAGAACTTTTAGATATGAAGTGTATTCACTGGGGTCTTTGAGGGTCCTTTGTATATAGTAAATCAAAGGCATTTGATGATTTTCTTATGTCTGACCTTGTATCATTTAATTTACTTGGTCAGCGTTTCCATGTTTTATTATTAAGCAACTAATACCACGTAGCTGGGTGTGTTACTGGTTCTGTACATTCACGAGCAGCCTTTTCCACCAGCAGCAAGACAGTCTGGTGGAAGAGGAGAAAGATGTCCTATCTGGCACTGGCTCTTAGATGTGTCATTTGTTTCGCGTGGATGGTAAGCCTGTTAGTTTGTGTCCCTACGGCTTAGTTTCTTTACTTGAGAAAACAGGGATGATAGTAATGACCTTGCAGTTGTTGTGGGGGTTAAATAAAATGAGGTTTGCAAAGCACTTCACACACACAGTGCCTGACACAGCAGAGGTGCTCCAACACCTCTTCCTTCCTAATACATAGTTTGTCAATAATCACACATTGTGTATAAAACATTTGCCAAGTGAGGATCCTTCCTCAGTTACTCACAACTGCCTACAGGCACAGGAAGCAGATTCTCTCTGGCCATCAGTTTGGGGGGTGGGGCGGCGGCTCTTGCTTGTGAGCGAGTCCTCACAGGGAGAGGGTGGGGGTGCCGGTTTCTATTACGATGAAGTGGGGGATGTGATCTTACTTTGAACTTGAGCTCAGTTATGTCATTTGGCTTCTGTTTGCAGTTCTTGTTTTTCAAGTTTAATAACAGGAAAGACCAGTATATAGATAGAGGATTAAATCTGATTAGCACCAGAATTTCAGCCATCTCAGATTCTGTCCGGCTCTAGAAGAGGCTCAACAGGTAAAACTACTGAAGTATTCTCCTTTTCTTCTACTTATCTCTTAGCTGGTGTGCATTTTGCTTACACTTTTCACGACTCAAAACTACCAAGGTTTATTCTGTTTAATGGTCCCTAAATTTTGATGTAGTAACTTCAGATATTTTCTTTAAAAATAATAAGGATACCGATTTTTTTCCCCAAAATATTTGCCTTAGACTCCCTTGATCAGAATCTCCTGGAATAGAGGTGGGGAAGGTTGTTGTAAATGCAGTTTTTTAAGTCTTGCAGGGAATGGGTGGTCCTCCAAAAGCCACCTGAATCTCTGGCAGGTGCGTGAAGGTCCCCTAACCAGCCACTTGGGTGACTTTGCGGGCCACAGGTGCCTGCCCAGTTTGGGACCCTGGGATCTAGATTTTCCTTCTCACAGCCATCCTTAGGGGTGGTCTCTCAGCAGCACAACTTTTGACTAATAAAACACAAGGGATTCAGTGTGATTTAAATTTATGCCTAAAATTTTGAGCTCCTACTGTGGTGTTTTAACTGTAATGTTTCATACTCTAATTTCCTAAAAAATTCCAAAATTAAGAGGGCCAAAAGCAGTTATCTCTAATTGTGCAAAATAGTCATTTTTCTCTCTCCCTCTCAGTCTCTGTGTCTCATAGAGGCCCTAGTTGTTTACATGAGAAGTTTGAGAAGGACAAAAGCATGAAAATGAAAATGAAGATCATCTGTCACCTCACCTCCCAAAGGTGGTCGGTCACACGCTGGGTTGCTGGGGCAGGGTCCTGTAGGTGTGGAGTTCCAAGGTGAAGAGCCAGGCTTGGGCGCCTCAATGGCCTGTCCCTGCCACGTGCAGGCTCTGCAGCTGGGGAATTTGCTTGATCTTCCTGTGCCTCCATTCCCTCATCTGCAAAATGAGAATAATAACTGTGGTAGTATTATACATTTGTTTATCTGTGCAACCTCATTGTTTATCTACGCAACCTCATTGTATTTTTGTAAGGATTGAGCAAACACGTATAAAATGCTACAGTTCCTAGTACGTAGTAAGTGCTCGATTTTAGCTGTTATTAATTTAATTTTTAATTTATTTTGGTTATTATAAATAATGCTGCTATGGTATATGTATACTAGCTCTTACATGGCTTTGGGATATACCCAGCAGCAGAATTACTGGGTCATGTGGGGACATATGGTAACATACATTTGACTGATTATTTTCTAAATGCCTGTTGGTATTTATATTAATTTTGTTTCATCTCAATAATCAAGAGATTAAAAGAGCACTGAGAGACTGCTAAAGGGATGATGTATAAAATATAATTGTCACTTTCATACTTTGGGTTTGGACTACCTGGTGTGTGAATGCTTTTAGTCTCTAAATCGAAGATCCGTGCCCACTTTCATAAACGGAGCTGGAAATGAAAAGCCATGAAAGTCAAGGGCATTATCTGGTGGAATGCTGCCAGTGTCAGGGCACACTGCGGTTCCCTGGTATGTTCTTTGGAGGGTGCTTTCATTCCAGAGGGCACCATCTGGCCCCAGGTATTTAGCATCTTGTACCTTAAATGCAAACCCTTGGTCATTAACGTGGGTCAGACACATTTGAACTGCGAGACATTTCAGGTACTCCTTTTCTAGAGAACATCTATTTCTCTTAACCGCTTTGTCATTCCTCATTCCTTCTCGGTCGTATTCCCCGTCCTGGCATGTGACAGCCTGGTTGGTCCTTCACGCTTCGCACGATGTGGATCTGGTCCCAGAGCGCGTGGCAGCCGGCAGGTGTAAAGGCAGCCGAGACCAACACCAGATCAGCATGTTGATTCAAAAGACTGTTGTGACATGAGGAGCCCGGAGATGACCAGGCCGTGGCTTTAGTTGAGAAGTTGGCGTGTTTTCTTTTGGACTTCTGAAGAGAAAAAGAAAAGAAAAAGATTACTATTTTAACTAGTATAGGTAGTTTGTATCCTAAGAATGGTACCATTGCCATCATTATGAAAAAACAAATAACAGCTCCTTAGAGTTTCAGTAACATTGTTTGCATCTATTACCCTGAGATGTTTGATTTTCTTCACAGCCTGCGTCTGCTTAATTCAAATTATGCACATGTCTCTCTGGACTGTAATTTCTTCCAGCTGTTAAGATACTGGAGCGGAAGATCTACATATTTAAAACAGCTGCTTAACTTGGAGGGCTGCTTTGTGTTTAGCTCTGAAAACTGGACATATATTTTCAAAGACTTTCATCCTTTTTAAAAATAATTTATTTTGCTGATTCTTAAGTTGATTCATTTAAGCGTCTGTAGAGCTTTTCAGTCTTCTGTGTCCACAATCTACATACAGAGGATGGCTCATTTTCACTCAAATTGCCATTTTGAAAAGTAAAGAGTGTGCCTGAGATGCTCTGTAGAAATGTAAAATATTTTCCTCAGCTGGTCTGAATAAGTACTCAAATTATTAGGAATAAGCCCAGAAAAAAAAAAAAAAAAAAAAAAAACCCGAAGTGGATTTGAAAATATAGTAAATAAACTTTTCATCTACCTATAGGAAAAGTCTAGAAATCCAAACTTTGGAAAAATTGGTTGATAGACTGCCCACAAACTACACACAAAATTTTCCTGCCTGAGAGCAGGATTAATTTATCAAAATGCTTCCAAATAAAATATACTTTTTCTGCTGTTTTTAAGGTGTATAACTGTGAAAAGGAGAATGAAGCAAATAATTGCTTCCAACTACAGCCAGAGATATAATTTTCTTCTTGGCACAGACTGAGGGGACTTGATCAGATAATTCACCACCCTTAGTACTTCTTAGCACAGGACAGGCTCCTGCAGAGCTAGCTGGTTCCCCTGGGATAATCCTCCATGCCACCAGCTGGGGGTGGGGGCTGAGGGAATCATACGGTGTGGAGAATGTAGAGTACTTAAATCAGGATTTTTTTTAATTTAAAATATTATTTAGAAAAATAGAACAGAATTCCAGATACTGACCGTTGACGATTCTCTTGTGGTTGTTAGCTCTGTGTCAATGCCGACCAAGGATCATTATCACACAGGTCCTCAGTTGCCAGGCAGGTGTTTTAAAGTGTATGACTTTAGAGATAAAATCCTGGAAAGTGGCGAAGCCTTTGGGGAACTAGAGAACACATGGCCCATTTAAAGGCATTCATTTTTTTTTTTTTTTAATGTTTAGAATTCTGTGTCACCAAACAACAGGAGTCAGTGTGTTGCCGTCTCTCAAGTGGAAAGATGCCCATTATCTCTGTTCTTGAACGTAATTTATGAAGATCTTTCATTACTCAAAATATTCTAAATGATATATGCTAAAAATACCTTTCCTCTTTAAGTTAAGTTTGAGGGATTTTTTTCCTAACCTCTTAATTAAGCTACACATCACTGACTGTTACAGAGCTACTGTCAAAGTAGGAAGCTTTTGACATAAAGACCTTCAGATTTGCGAGTGATAGTCATTCCTGAGTGTCTTTCAGGGCAGCCTTCATGCCAGCTCTTGCTACCTTCTGAAAATTTGGCAACTCTGAACGCCTGTATTTCATGCCCCATCCCTGCTGTGAAACTGGATTGCCTGCGTACAGTCGCTTCCCATGCCTGCCCCATATCTGTGTCATTGGTTTGAATATATTTAAGCAGGAAGAAAATGAGATTACACTTTCGTTAAAATTTAAGTATTTGTAGTGTTACAGATGCAACCGACTTTCCATTTTGCTGTTTCTCTGTCAAACCAGGTAATGGCAGCCGCATCAAGCCTCTTCCTCTGCAGAATGGCTGGCAAGGTTTTCCTCCCCTTGATTTGTGGCCACATCCTCAATTTCAGAAACATTAAGAAGAAAGTAAAATAAATGAATATTTTTAACCATTTCTTTGAATCCACTCTTCCTCATCTTCTGAAGTACAACAATATAGTTTTTATTGCTCTGTAAAACCAAAAGTTTAGGAACAAATAATAGTCATATACAGCATCACCACTGATAGAAAATCTGTTGCTTTTGAAAACAGCCTAATTCACAGATGGGCGTCAGTAACAGTTTTAAGAACGTTTGCTCTCTCTGCATCTATAGAGTATAATCTTTATACTTCTATCCGTATTACTTAACTCTGTCTTATTTTATAAGATAGTATTATTTTAACACATCAGGTGTTCACTGGAGAATGTCATGTTTAGGATAATCATAGTATTTTTTTTAAGATTTTATTTATTTATTTGACAGACAGAGATCACAAGTAGGCAGAGAGGCAGGCAGAGAGAGAGGAAAGGAAGCAGGTTCCCTGCTGGGCAGAGAGCCTGATGCGGGGCTTGATCCCAGGACCCTGAGATCATGACCTGAGCTGAAGGCAGAGGCTTAACCTGCTCAGCCACTCAGGCACCCCTGATCATAATACTTTTGTCCTAACAGCAGTTCATACCTGCTCGCCCTTACCTATTACAGAAACCATCTTAATGTAAGATGATTTTTAAGTCTCAAGTTTGTCTTATGGAACAACAAGCTCCGCCCATTTCCTGTATCTGAAACCGACCTTCCACAGGTTTCTGAACCTGTGGGATTCAGCATAGCATCCTGTCTGTGCCTCTGCCTCTCCCCCTCCCTGGCCTGGACCCCTGTGCGGCCAACTCTGAACAAACTCAAACTGTTAACAGTAGGTCATGTTGAAGATCTATTCCTCTTGCCAAAAAACCATGAAAGAGTGGCTTGAGTGGAAATACTAAAATTTGAATTTAATCCCTATGTTGAACAAAAGCCAGGGAAAAGAGCCTTGGCAAGCTGTGAGGGAATGAGAGGGTACATAGGCAGTGGTCTTTTGAATGAAACAGAGAAAGAAACCGGGGAGGATCAAAAAGCCAAAATATGAAGTGTCCCATAAGCCATCTTTTGCTACCTGTCCTTTCTCATTTCATTCCGTCAGTGATACGTTGCTGTCTAATTAGTTATGATCCGAAACAGCTTGTTAGCTTTGATCTGTTTTCTTCCTCCCGGTATTTTGCAAAACTTTCAAGACTCTCATTTGCGTACCCACCCCCGGCCCCGCCCAGTCCCAAATCTAGCTAGCTCAAATGTGGGGACTGTTCCTAGCTCCTATCTGTGGCTCTGTAAATGACATATTCTTGCAAGCTGTGTGTCGCCCTCACTGAAGCTGACGGGGATTCTTGATTTGTTCTGACTCCCAGATATCAAGGACTGGAAAAAAAAAATGACAAAGAAATAAGCTGCACAGAAGTTTTTTCAGTCTTTTTAACCAATTTTATATCCGGAGATGTAGAAATATTATTTTGACATGAGCTATATACAGACCAGTTTTTCCTAGTTTTCATAGGCAAGAATCCCCAAATAGGCCTATTTATGAAAATTGTGCTTATGAAGCACTTTAGCCATTCTATGCATGTTCTCCTGGTATCAAATTTTCTATATGAAAACATCAAAATATATTGGGAGCAATACACTTATTACACTCTGATTAAGTGACCACCAGTCCCTTATCCTCTCATAGATTTCTTAAAATGTTCTAATCCAAAAAAGTTTATTTTCTTTATTAATTCCATGTCTGAAAATGTGTGTATTCCATTTGTGCAAATATAATCCAAATATGGATATCTATATTTGATATCTGTATTAGTTACTCACTTGTGAGCTTACAGTTCTCCATTTTTTCTTGTTGGACATAAAATAAAGGCAATAAAATGTAATTTGAAATTCAGCTTTGGAAAGAGGTTCGCTATCAAGTATTGGCCTCTGGAAAGCACAGCTATACCTAATATATCATTGTGAATGTTTGTAGTAGTGAGAAAGGGTTTTTTAAATTGTCTTAATTTAAGGCATTCAAGACCAAGGGCATGGGATGTCATCTCATTATTGCTCAAATTCTGTGGGAAGTCAGGTAGTATAGGTCAGTTACATAGTTTCTACCCCACTTTGTTCTTTCTGATTCTTGTTCAAACACACACCTGCCATGAAAGTGTACCTCTTTTCATTCCATAGGAAGGCGGTGGTGTATATTACTCCAGAGTGAGTGCCATACCCCTCTCTTCTGTTTATTCTTCATTATTTCCCAGAATCCTCAGCATAAGATCCACTCTGGATCAAGTCTTGCTCTAGACGCACCGTCCTCCAGCAGGACATTGTACTGTTTCAGCAATTTGTTTCAGAGGAGTTCAGCTCTGGAAATTTACTTTGAGCCTTTTAGCATGTAATTTATTGTTGAATATTCTGACATTGATTTTAATAACTGTTAATCAATTGTAGCCAGTAGTATGGTGGCACTTCCTCCTCTGTTTTTAGCAAAATTAAGATCTCATCACATAAGCAGCTTCCTTTCTATGATTGTTGCCTTTTAAATCAGAAAATATGCATCTCAGCTGTGAACAAAAGAAGAATATAATTTTCTTCACAGGAAATTTCTTTCTCAGTAGTCAAACATTCAGTTTAATTTAAAGCAAAGGAAATTCCATGGTCTAAATGAATGGCGGGATTAACAGATTCAGACTACCAAATAGGAAACAGTTTTTGTGTTTTTAAGGAAATTCGAACATAGGTAGGATGGGCTGGGAAAGTGGGAGTAAAGAGGTTGTAGGATGAATATCCTGAAAATAAGCACACTTTGCATCATTAATTGTATTGTCCCTACTCTCCCCATAATGTAGTTTATGAAATTGATAGGGGATTTTTTTCAATTATATTTAAGTAAAAAATTCTAAGCCTTGATTATGTATTTTTTCTTGATTGTATATATTTTATGGCCATATATATATTTTTTTCCTTGCAGGTGGTATTTAAATGATAGGAGTATTTAAAAAAAGGATTATTAAATAATGCTATGTTTTACCTTCTATCATTTATTATCCATATTCCACAGTTGACAGCTGTCATCTCAAACAGTATTACAGTCCTCTTTGGGGTAGAGAAAAGAAAGAACCCTAACATCTGTTACATGATGTTAAGCTTCATTAAAAAATTTATATATATCTTGTTTCTTATAATGTTCTATTTAAACAGTTACTTTTGTATAAAAATACATTTGTTAATGATTAATTAACAGTCATTCTGGTATAAAAAACACACATGAGTTTTAAGGTTTTCTATTTTGTTAAGATATTTCATCTTCCTGGTTAACCTAGTCATATCTTTTTTTTTTTTTTTTTTAAGATTTTATTTATTTATTTGGCAGAGAGAGAGAGAGCACAAGCAGGGGGAGTGGCAAGCAGAGAGAGAGGGAGAAGGAGACTCCCCACTGATCAGAGAGCCCAAAGTTGTGGGGCTCTGTCCCAGGACCCTGGGATCATGACCTGAGGCTGAGACAGCCGCTTAACCGACTGAGTCACCCAGTCACCCCAACCTGATCATAAGTTTGAAGTAAGATCTTTATTTGAAACACATTTTTAAATACCTAACGGATTTTTTTTTTCAATTGTCTTATATTTTTTACTTTCTAAAATATCCCTGAAAGATTAGCTTTATAAAAACAAATTTCACAGTACTTCTCTTAGAGGAGATAGGTTTAGAATTGAAAACCATGTGTGTGCCTTTAGGTAGGTTATTATAAGAAAGATCTCAAAGGGCTATATAAATATATCCATTTCTCTCCGTTACATTTTTTGATGACTCTGTACTGATAACCCCCTCAGAGTTGTTTTCATCTGTGTTTGGTTCAACTATGAGCCACACCAAAGTATCATTTCCTCTCATTCCCTCTTTTTCTCCCCATGACCCTGCTCCGGAGCCTTAAATTCTGCTGATTTGGGCAGAGAACTGGGTTCCTTGAATCTTCACATGTCTCAACCCCTGCAGGGGAGGACAGAGCCAGACTCCAGGATAGCTGAACAGATCACTAAGGAAAGGATTCTTGGCTTGGAACTGGCAAAGAATGTGTTTTGAAATGGAATCACAAAGAGGGCATGATTCACTGAGAACCCTTTAAATGACAGGGGAAAAAAAATAATCTTCAGTTTCAATCACCCCTGCTCTCCTGTTTCTTCATTGATATGCACAGTGCACTCCTCTGAGGCAGGCTTTCTGACAGTAAAAAAGAAAAACAAAAGAAGGGCTTTTAGCAAGGGGGACAGCCACAACCCTCCTTTTCAATCCGGAAGGAAATTGGAAAGGGCATTCATTCCCTCCCCAATGTGGGAAACAGCTAGATGCAGGGGATGGTCTTTCCATTTGAATAGTTACTTATAGTTTAGTTACAGCTTTTGGGGGGACGTATTTTTCAGTTTATTTCTCAATTCGGCTTTGAAAGCTATCCAGTGGAGATCAACTCTGGTCAGGGCGTGGGACCCCGATGGTGGAAGAAAACTTCCTGGTGGCCAGGGCAGTCCCCACACCAATTGATCTCCAGCTGGAAGGGGGGTAGGGGGGAGAAAAAAAAAAAAAAGAAAGAAAGAAAGAGAAAGAAAAAGACTTTATTCTTTGCAAGTCATCTCTGCAGGAGCAGAAAAACCAGCAGGGAGGTTTTCTTTCTCAGGAAGCATGCATTCATGGCTCTCTAAAGGCAGAGTGTTAGAGAAGTCCTTCGGAAAACAAAATGCCTAGATTGTGCGGCTAATCTATTATTTTATTTTCATTGGTAATGTTACTTTGTTAGCCATGCTGAGTCAATGAAAGCTGCTCTATTGAAAACTTTCTTCACTGGTGAAAATAAAATCCGCTTATCTTATTTCTCCCCTTTAAAGCAGCATGATTGCACATAAGACTGTAAAATGAAAATGCCACCGCTTCTTTGGCTCCCATGTGACCGAACCCTTGGAAAAGGAGTTGATTTTGCTTGCTGTGGGATTGATTTTGAATTCTTGTTTGAGGTATCTTCTCTAAAAGCTGTTTCCAGTCAGTATGGTGAGAATCCCAGTTGGCCTATTAATTTTGCCCTATATATGCCATTTAAGCAAGCAAAATATCTTATGCTCTGATTTGGGAGAAGTATGAAATTCATAAGTAGTAATAAAACTTTAAGTGACACACTTGATAAAAGATTGGATTAAGTCGGTGTTATTAAAAGAATAATACATGTTGAACCTCAGGAGTTTGCTACTATTCTACCATGTTGTAACCTACAGAACTGACAGTTTCAGATGGTTTAATGATGCGTCACACAAAACCACCTGGGGTGGGATGGGGGTGCGTCAGCGTAAAGGGAAGAGTTTATTGTTCCCCGAAGAAGGGAGGAATGGAAGATAGACCACAGAAGTTGATGTAGGAATGATGTTGGGATTCAGAGCCATGGCCAAGAAAGATTTCTTGAGATCTCTTTTGTTGAAAAAAGATGGTTTAATTAAAGGACACGGCCAGGCCCCGTGGGCAGAAAGAGCTGCACTGGAGCTGTGAGTAGTGATGGATTCTGTATTTTCAAGTTGGAAGGTGGTTAGGGATAGCTTCAGTCTCTAAGGAATTTTGGAAACAAGGTTTCTAGGACCTTGAAGGGGCTAGCTGTTGTTTGGAAATGGTCATTTGGTACTTTATAATAAAATCTTAGTCATGAGACCCTTCAGGTATATATCAGTGGGTCATATGCTTGGGGGATGATTACAAATATATATCTTGGGGTAGAGATGAAGTTTCCAAAGGGATTTTTATGTTGAGTAGACTTACAGGATCCTGGAGCCAAGCTAAGATTGCTTTTGCTGTTAGCAAGGTATTAACATTGAGGTACCTAAGTTCCTAGAGGAATGTCACTCTCCTGTTTCAAGTACTTACCAGTGGCTGTAGATAGGAAGGGCATTTAATTTTTCTTCTGCCGCTGTTTCCCTACGTCAGAAGTTATGTAGGGTGCATCCAAGTCTATCAGAGCAAATTATCACCTGTATCTGTGAAAGACTTAAAGGGAGCCCACTTGACGAAAGAGAACCTGATGCAGATTTTGGAGTCTGTTGTTGGAGTCTGAAGCTGACAGCCGAGAAGGAATTCTTGAGATCTCTTTGGTGCAAAAAAGATGATTTTATTAAACCATAGGACAGGACCCTTGGGCAGAAAGCCGCTGTACTAGGGTTGTGAGGACTGGCTGATTTTACACTTGGGCGCTGGGGGAGGTGGGCATCCAGAAGGACTTTCATATGCTAAAGAAGACTCTCAGGACAGACACTGGTGGCCTTGCTATGGTCAAGGTAAGGTGATTTTTCCCCCTAGCAAAGCATTCAGGTTCGGATAGTTGGAAGTTTCCAGGGGGAATGTTATACTCTGCCTATCTCAAGTATTTGTCAGTGGGATGCAGGTTAGAAGGACATTGAATTTTGTCTAATTTCCTTCTGCCTTTGTTTCCCACAGCAGTACCTATAGCATGGGGGTGGGGGGAGGAGAGAGGATGAGAATGTAATCGTAGTGGTTCCTCAGTGACCTGAGAACCGGGTAGAGTGAAAGGGAAAGTGCTAAAGCAGGAACAGATGACCATGTGCCTGGTTCGGGCGAGTCAGGAGCTTGACATCCTTCTGGACTCTGTAGATCAGGCTCAGATACAGACAGTGATCTCCTGGATCTTCGCAAGGGAGTTAAACTGTCCACGCCGAAGTACGTTTGCCGACCTATGACAGACGTTTTGGTTGACTCAGTTGGCAAATAGCTCCCGTTAGACCTTGTTCCACCTTACCCCTTCAGGTCAGGGCAGTGGGGATTTGCCAATTCTGGCGAGAACGGGGACCCGAAGGCCTTTAATGACCTACACTTTGCAATTGCCTATTCTGCTCTAAAGATGCATTCTAAGTGTGGCTTTCAGGAATACATATCACTCCTACTACGTCCTCTTAGCCTAGTGAGGGCATTTCACAGATGCCTCTTTGAAAGAATCCATCTTTTAAAGGCACTGACTGGTAGAACTTTTGCCAGACATTCAGCAGTTTTATTTTCAACTACGTAAGCATTTACATTTTGTTTTCTCAACATAGATACTTGCAGGGAAGCTTGCATGTTCTCCTTTTCTGATAATGGTTGAAACTTTGTCTTCTTAGTTTTTTACCCAATTCCGTGACTAGTATTAGAGCTATATAATCCTACTGGAATGCCAAATACATTGATAAAAGATCAATTCTATCACTCATGAATGAGGGAAGCAGGAGGAGGAGGAAACTGGTTAAAAAGCACTCATTAAAATGGGAATTTTATAGTCGAGGATCAAAAATGTGTGCTGTGATATTGGGGATGAAATAGAAACCACGCATGTAATAAACCATGCTGAGCAGTAATCCAGCTAACCTTTGGGCTATCCTTTCAACGTGACAAACATGCAAATCATAAGTGTAAGAACTCTAATTGTGAGAAGTGTGAAATGTCTGTGCCCTAAGGAATAGAAAACATAGTAAGAGTAACCAAGTCCTGTTTCCCTGGAGAGTCAGAAGATACTTAGTGGGAGCCGGCTTTACCATGACATCAACAAATCACTTAAGTGTTTTTTTCCCCCCTTATTTTCAGTTTTGAGTATTTTTTCCTTAATAGGAATGTCATCTGTTTTTGGAATTAAAATAATTCCTCCAGCAATATGCATAGAACTGTAAAGTATTTTATAGTACTTCTTGTCGCCCCTGTATCACTGATTAACTCTTCATTCACATTTTAATTATCATGATTAGCAGGTGATAAGAACTGAAACCTGATTCTTTGTTACATAATAATCCTATGACAATTACACAGAAGACAATTCTGATTGACTCCCTTGAGCATTGAAGCTGACACATTAAATGAAATGGTGAATTCAGGGCATACTGGTTGTCTGAATTTAATGAGTAGTGATCTTCAGTTGAAACAGCTGCTATAATGAACTTGACATTTGCAATAATAACAGTATCGGCTTATTTAACGTACATTATTACATTTGTTTCCACAATTTGGGAGGCCACACTTGCTGTTGCGTGAATTGAACTTCTTTGTAAGACTTTGTAAAAGACTTAAAATAACTTGGTATACATCAGGAATAGCAGAAAGCCTAGAGCTGAAAAATGTCCCTGGACAGTGTTCCCATTTGGAGATTAATTTGGGAGTTTTGAAATTCAAATAAACCTCCAGCAGTATTTAGCTGAGGCTCAGTCACCTCTTGGCAGCTCAACTTTAATCAGATAAGCGTCTAGACCCTCTGCTTTAGATAAAGGGATTTTACGTGGGTTGCTTTGGGACTGGGTAAGGATAGGTCTGGATGGAAGTATAAATGGGTGCATTTCCAACCCAGATTTAGATCATGGGATCTCGTACCTATCAGCATCAAGTAATTAAAGCATGGAGGGTTCTGAAAAGTCTCCTACTTTTGTGATCAACATTTTCATGATGTCCAAAATGGGCAGAGAATAGGAATCATTGTGAACCTGTAAAGAATAGATTGGTGGACCCCCCCTAGACGTACTAAATAAAAATATGGGGGAAAGGGAGGGGGAGACAGTAGGGTGAGATCTGTAATTTCAAAAGGTCACTGCTGGCAACAAGGCCTTGAGCTCTGGTGGCAGCCATCTGGAAGGGCGAGGGGAGGTAGGAAGGGGTGATAAAATTACTGATTCTGGCTCCTGAGATTTTTCTCTTGAGCCCTGATAGTGAACAATAGGTTTTTACCCATTCTCTCAAATAGACAGTTGCTCATGTATGGTTGGGGTTAAGCTGTTAACCTTAGTCTTATATTCAGCAAGTTAGTCCAGTATCATATGGTATAGTCTCATGAGGCACAATTAGTCCAATAATGAAGAAATTGTGTTTTGTGGAATATTTGCCACGGGCTCATGTAGCTAGAAAACTCTGTATGGCTAGTCTGTATCTCTTAACTCGTGGCAGGAGGCCACTCTTCATGTTTGTTGAGGATTTCTAGTAGAGTGGTATGCTTTTCTGGAATAATGATTCACAGAGAACCTTTCACTAGAAAACTCCAGAGCACCATTAATGCAGGATGCACAGTGGTTCTGCATAGGGATCCCGTCTGTCTGCCTGTGATCAGGCTCCAGCCCCACCGCTCCTAGCTTTAGGACTTCCGCAAAGACATGGGAGCTCTGCTTCATGTCTGCCTCTGCAAATTTGGAATAATTATGGCAAATGATCCTATCGTGTTGAAATGAAGCTTAAGTAAGTGAAGACATGTAAAACGTTTAGTTCAGTGCCTGACTCATAGAAAGGCCTTACTAAACGTCAGCTATTATCAATCGAGGGGAACTAGGTTCATTCTTACCTAGGGAACAATGATGTTATCCATGGCCATTGATTTCAAACCACCATCTTGAGTCTGTGCCCATCAGGAAAGTCACTTTGCTTGCCTGTTGTTCCCACGTCCCTTACATTGCCCTCTGTGGCTCTGTAGCCATAGGTTTCCGTACCTCGTGCATGAGTGCCATGGGCTGCTAGGGTAAGATGCCGTATACGTTCCTCACAGTTCTGAAGGCTCAGAGTCCGAGATCAAGGTGTTGGCAAATTTGGTTTCTCTTCCCTGGCTTGTAGATGGCTGCTTTCTCCCTGTGTCCTCACATGGTCATGTGACCTTTCCTCCATGCTTGGGCATCCCTGGTGTCTCTTCCTTTTCTTGTAAGGACACCTGACATCTTGGATTAGGGCCCACACAAAGGCCTCATTTAAACTGATGACCTCTCTAAAGCCCTATCTCCAAACATAGTCACGTTCTGAGATCCTGGGTGTTAGGCTTTAACATACCAATTTGGGGTGGGGTCCACCTTAACACGGGGGCACCTGCTTTTCCCACCAGTGTGCATCACTATCTGGATGGTGAGTTGTGAGCACATATATTGTATATTCTTCTTCTTTTACATTTACTCACCAGAACCTTGTCATTAAGGGACTCCTGAGTGACTATTTATTACAGATCTGAAAGCACAAAAAATCAGGAGGATGCATGAAAACTGCTTTTGAAAATCCCCACAGTAGAAAAGCTCTGACTGAGTGAGGCCATAGTTTTTGGAAAATCATTTCTGTTTTGTGAGTTGACCATTATAGAAATAGTGCATTCCCTGTTATAACTACTGGTTTAGGATATTTAAAAAATGATAGTGAATGTCTCCTTTGGAATAGGTACAAATGTCAGACAAGCTTGTCCCCTTTACTAAGTTGACTCTTAAAAGTTTCAGCGACTTCCCAAAACACAGGGAGTGGCTGACCTTTGTGCTTGGACGTCTTCTGATGCGTTAACATTCCTCTTTCTTTATAACACATTTACTCATCCGGTCCCAAACAAACAGCACTTTCTGCGTTAGTGGTGCAGCTCTGCTCCCTGACTTTATTTCCCATTTACTTATATAGAGATGTATGAAAAGGAGCAGGCGCTAGACTCTCCTTCTAAAGATACTTCGTTACTTTGTGTGCGGTTGTGTTTTTATCTTTTAATCGTAAGTGTTGGTTTCAAACCTTTGCCAGATTTTGAAATGTGAGTGTATTATATTGACTTTTAAAGGACATGCTCCAAGGTATTTGGCAAATTTCCAGATACAATATCCTTGGGAGGAAGCTCTGAGCTCTTTGCTAATGAGGAAAAGGGAAGGCGGATTATTTCTACACTGACAAATGAAGCAGCAAATTGCCAACAATCTCTATCCATTAAGACAGGAGAAGCCTACTGGAATGCTGGGCAGAATCATGGAGCAGGATTTTTTTTTTTTTTTTTTTAATGCCATCAGAAAAATATAGATAAGCCCTGGCAACTGAGACTTCAGTAGAGAAGCAGAAAGAGATGTCAAACATTTTTTAAAGATGGTGAGTGAAGAACAGAGGGACAGCTTGTCACCACGTCAGCAGCCAGGCTTACTCTTCTTGGAAGAACACTTTGTGACCTTTTCCTAATTTTTCCCGGGCGCACTGCTTTCATGGGCCCACTGTCAGCTCTCGGAGTCCTTAAGAAACAGTCTGGAACTCATGCCTTCGGGTGTCGCGCGGCCGTTTTCCCATCCTCCAAACAACAACAAAACAACAACACCTGCAATGACTTCCCAGCCCTGTGACATTTTCGTGCCTTCTCCACCCAGACAAGCCCCGCACCCCTGCCAGACTCCATGGCTGTCTTGCGGCTTGGTCTAGTTTTGCCCTCTGATGCCACCGTCTGTCCTTTTCTCTTCATAAACCTGAATCCAGTAATGCCGCGGTGATCCGCAAATACGTCTGTGGGGCCACATGCACTGCGCACGCATTTGTGAGCCTGGTGGTGTCCGCCGTGTTCCAGGCCCAGGACATTCGGCTCTAAGCACAACGGACCACCCTCATCCCCGGCCTCCCGGAACGTACCTTTTAAAGAGGAGGACCCGGGGCGCCTGGGTGGCTCAGTGGGTCAAGGCCTCTGCCTTCAGCTCAGGTCGTGATCCCAGGGTCCTGGGATCGAGCCCCGCATCGGGCTCTCTGCTCCATGGGGAGCCTGCTTCCTCCTCTCTCTCTGCCTGCCCCTCTATCTACTTGTGATCTGTCTGTCAAATAAATAAATAAAATCTTAAAAAAAAAATTATATTATAAAGAGGAGGACCCGATGCCCCTGATGATGGTGGCAAGGCTATAGCGATACAAATAAAAGGCGCTGGGGCTAGGAAGTGAAGGGGTCATTTTGAGTCAGGCCGTGCGGGCAGGCGTCCCTGAGAAGCAGGTGTGGGAGCGGTGCGCAGGCTGGAAGGGAGGAGGGATCCGGCCGAGGGGCAGGAGGACGGAGGCTCGGGGAGTCGAGCCAGGCGGAGGAGGGCGGAGAGGAGCTCTGGGCGATGCAGGCCACATGGTGTTGGGCCTGGGGAGGACCGGAAAGGGTTTTCGCTTCTGCTGACGTGACACCGCTCAGGGTTGAGAAGGAGAAATCTGACCGCTCCGGGCCCCACAGAAGAGCAAGCAGGGAAAAGCGAGATCCGAGAGTTGCAGTGGAGATGGGATTTCAAGCCCTGAGAATGGAGGAGCCCAGCGCGGGTGTCTGAAGTCAGAACATGTCCTCACTGGCCAAGAGCCCTCTGTGTCCGCCCTGCCAGCAGGGATGTGTACGCAGCAGGGAAAGACATGCAACCCTACCACACACTTCTCGTGCTTGGATTCACGGAGGCTGAGTGGATATCCACATGTTCCTTCCTTCCTTCTCGTCTCTCTCTCTCTCTCTCCCTTTCTTTCTTTCTTTTTTTCACTGTTTTTGGTCACCTTACAGAGTCTCTTACCCTGAGGTCGTGAATTAAAGTCCGGAGTCCTTCCAAGTGGGAGGTCCACCTGCTTTTTACCAAGAGGCGGAAGGGATAAGCCATGGGGGAAGGAGAGGAGGGGCTTGTGCTCAGGACGGTCTGGTTTGCAAAAGGGTACACGTGGATACTAGTGTCCTTAATGATCTGTACCTGTATGTACTTGGAGAACATTGTGACCCCTTGTGTGCTCTTGTTTGAAATACTCGGGAATGATCTTTAAAGTTTACTTAAAACTAGTAACAAAGTTATCATATAAAAAATGGGCATCTGCTGTTAGGGAATTTGGTCTATTTAGATTTTGTAACTTGATTCAGTTTGTAACTTGATTCAGTTATTTTTCTTAAGAAATTGTCCGTTTAATTCAAGTTATTAAATTTAGATACAAAGAATTGTGTAAAACTGTTGCTTTTGATGTTCCTAGATTTTTTGCATGTGTTACTGGACCTTATTTAATTTTTTGTTTGCATTCTTCTTCCATTTTCTTGATAATATTAGCTTATTTATTATAAGTTGTTCCCTACTAAAGAATGAGCTGAAATTTTAATTTGTTATTTTTGCTGTTTTTATTCATGTTCTACCTCAGTAATTTTTGACTTTATCTTAAAATTCCTTCTGCTTTTTAAATAAAGCTTTCTTTTTTTTGTTTACATATCTTTAATCATAGTTCTTTGTTCTTTTATAATACCTTGGTGTGACACTTTTATTCCTTTTTTTTTTATTATTATTAATACTTGTTTTTGAGGCTCTGATTTTTTTTTTTTTCTGAGCACTGCTTTACCTGTATCTCATGGGCTATGATATGTACTGTTTTCATTATCAATGCTCTTAACATATTATGTGATGTCATCCTGGATTTCCTATGAGATGCAAGAGTCACTTAAAATAATAATTTAAGGGGCGCCTGGGTGGCTCAGTGAGTTGAGCCGCTGCCTTCAGCTCGGGTCATGATCTCAGGGTCCTGGGATCGAGCCCCACATCAGGCTTTCTCCTCAGCAGGGAGCCTGCTTCCCTTCCTCTCTCTCTGCCTGCCTTTCTGCCTACTTGTGATCTGTCTGTCAAATAAATAAATAAATAATCTTAAAAAAATAAATAAATTAAATAAAATAATAATTTAAGAGCAATAGCCGGTAGTTTATTTTTGTTCATTGCATTTCTAGGTGCATTGCTTTATGATTAGAGAATTTATTTGTAGTATTTTCATCTTTGAAATTAATTGATGTTTTATCATGACCTACAGTGTAGTCTCTTGCAAATGACGAGCCCCTAAGTACTTGGGAAAAGAGGTAGTCCCTTTGTTTTAGAATTTCCCCGGCTGCTACCTGTCTTCCCCCTCTCACCACCCCCCATGTAAAGAAATAAGAGTTCGGTATTGTCACCACGAAACAGGGTGCACTCTCCTGTTACCCTCACACACATGCTTGCTTTACTGTCTGTCATCAAGTATCTTCAGTTCCCCCCCTCAGTCTGTTTTTGCTGTTTTCCCCTGATACTCTCTTAGGTAGAGATTGTTTCTCTACCGCCTTCTTCGGGAACGTGTCAAATTTGCACAACATGTTACCTCACAACCGAAGGCCAGTTTTGGTGAACTTCCTGGGCTACTCTTTCCTTCAAGTTGTTCTTGGTGTCCTTCTCCTATATGTCAACATTGCAGGTCTGTATAGAGAAATGGGAAGTATGTCCGATTCATTTTCCCATATAAGTGACCCTGTCTTTCTGCTTGGCTGCCCCAGGGAGGCTCCTGGAGCCCCACACCTCACTGGTGTTGTTTGGCTTCTCTTGGCGTCAGCCATGCTGGCCCGTTTTTGCTTGGTGACACCGGGTCCTTTCAATGCGCAGATTCAAGCCTCCCTTATATTTTTTCTTACTAAAACAATTAAACTCTTTTATCTTCTTTTAATTACGGCCTCTCTGTGTGATTACGAATTTTCACCTGCCTCCTCCGTTTCCCTAAACCAAACCAGGTCCAGGCAGGCCGTCACCCTGGTCGCAGCCGCTCCCTGGTTGTGAGGCCCATGTTTTCCCTCTTTGCGGGAGGATCTCCCTCGGCAGTAGAACTCGCCCCTCCGGGGCTGCTTCCCGATTCCTGCCACGTCGCGGCCTTCGCGTGCATTTTGGAAGTTGGTGCTTTAATTGTCCCTGCGTGTCACCAACAAAATGAGCAGAAATCGTCTGCAGTGTCGTTTTCCCTCTCTCCTTGGTGGTTCTAGGATGGTTTTTTGGGAGAGGGAGAATGCTGCTTTTGCACCTTCTTGTTCACAGAGGTTCCCTCAGAGAATTTTTGTTGTTCCATTCACTTTCCGTGGTCCTTCCTGGTAGTCGTGTTTATGTTGCCACATGAAGAATGTATTTTGTCTAAATTAAAAAAAAAAAATTCTTTTTAGTTTTCACTTCATTTATTTAGAAGATTTTATTTATTTGTCAGAGAGAGAGAGAGAGAGAGAGAGCGAGAGAGCACAAGTAGAGGGAGAAGCAGGCTCCCCGCTGAGTAGGGAACCCACAGGACTGGTTCCCTGGACCCAGGGACCATGATCTGAGCAGAAGACACACAGTTAACTAGACAGTCACCCAGGCATCCCTCGTTTTCACTTATTTTGAAGATTGCCTGTGAGGAGATAGCCCAGGTAACACCAGAACATATATGCAGATTTTTTTTTTTTTTTTCAAAACGTTGTAACTACTTAACATCTGAGAATAAGTTTTGAGAAATGGAGTCAGTGTCATGAAGCTTTAATCACATGCGGGAAAAACATTCAGTAAATCAGATCTTAGAAAATTGTATTAGTTAGAAAATTGTATTAGAAAAGAATTGTCTTAGAAAGCCTTCATATGCTTTTTATATTTGTGTTACATAGTATCCTGGGATCTTTATTTTTAAATTACTTATACAGTAAGTATTACATATAATTTTTATAGTAAATTGATTGCATGTTGAATTATTCTCTGTTTTATTTGCTTTCCTCAGATTTGAGGTATAAAATTATTTGTGAACTGTGGGATTTACTCTTCTGCCTCAGTACAAGTTGGAGGTGGGGTAGGCTTTCACTGGTACTGAGTGTCCGTGATCACGTCCAAACATAACGTGGAGTCAGTAGCTTTCCTAGGCCTCTTAACAGTAATGGGAAGCTATCATGGATTGTAGCCTTTGGATTTTTCTGTGTTGTAGCTTATCTCTTCCATCAAAATTTAAATTTCCAGAGGCAAGAACCGTATTATATTTGCTCGTCTTTTGCTTGTGCACTTCCATCTATTTCAAAATACCAAATACAGCCGTGTGCACACACAAAGTGTATTAACCAGAGGCCTTTAACTTGCGAAAAGCAGAAAGCCAACACAAACTAGCTTAAGCAAAAGGGAATTTCTTGGATCAAATATTTGTGAATTATTGGCATTAACTTTGGCCTCAGACATAACCTAATCCAGGTGCTTAAACTAGATTCGGACATACCGAATCTGTCCCTTGGCCTTTCTGAGTTTGCTTCTTTTTCCTAACTTTTTGAACAGTTGTTAAGTGAAAGAACTCACTGAATTATCCAACAGTCATTAAGCAGTTCTTCCTGAGTTCATTTCACGGAGGAGACTGCGTCAGGCTTACGTTCTACCAGCTTGGCAAACCTAATGGAAAGAGTACCTCTTACTTAATAACGACTCAAAGGTCTTAGGAATTAACACTTGTCAGACTCTCTTTGGTTGCACACCAATTCTTACACCTCCCACACTGACCACACTGACCACTGGGATGGAGTGTGGGTGGCCAGCCCTAGTCAAAGCCTACACCCAAAGTATCAAAATGTGTATGTATGTGTTTGTGTACCCATGCGTATGCGTATAAGAATGCTTTCCCCCTACTACATTAAGCCATACGGCTTAAATGTAGTAGAATTCTGGTTTCTTAGAAACCTGTTTGGTGGTTCTTACTAACGAGAGAATTCTGGGAAGATAAAACGATACTAAGTATGGTTGCCTCTTTTATACATATGTGTGTATCTGTGTGTGTGCGCGCACCTGTGTGTACGTGTATATTATGTGTATTTGGGAAGGAGGAGAAGATTATTATTCTTATTAGTATTTTAAAGATTTTATTTCCTTGAGAGTGAGAGAGAGGGTACACGAGGTGGGGAGGGGCAGAGGGAGAAGCAGACTCCCTGATGACCATGGAGCCCAACATGGGGCTCAGTCCCAGGACGCTGAGATCATAACTGAGCCAAAGGCAGAGTGCTTTACTAACGGAGCCACCCAGGCGCCCCTGTTCTCATTATAATTATCTAGATCTCACTTTGCCATTTTTGTGTTAAGTCAGGATAGACAGTAATAATGCTGTATATTCTAATATATTCTAATATATATTCTGTATATTCTAATAATGCCGAGGATATTCTAATATCCTCAGGGACTTAACACAATAAAAAAGTTTGTTTCTTCTACAAGCTGGGAGTGCACCATGGGTCTGCTTGTTGTAGTCACTCAGGGGTCCAGGCTCACTGAGGTTCCACCACGACATGCCTGCGCCATCCTCCGGGAGGGAAGTGGGAACCCAAGAGGTCCTTATCTTGGTATCTCATGGTCGACCCTGGAAGTGGCACCCGCTTTTGTGCTCAGATCTCTTTGGCCAGAACGAGGAGGGTCTGGTGCCCCCCAGTGACTGGACTAGTAAGTTCAGAATTCTGTGTGCCTTGGGGAGAGGACAAGGTAGCGGTAGTGATGGCCGCTCCCCTGCTCCACAGACCATAAGAATATCCTAATACTCTAAAGTCACCTGTGTCTTGTCATCCAGCCCATGATATATCTAGAGAGGAACTGGTCATGAGCATCTCCACCACCAACCAACTCAGTACACATACAAACAAAACAGCCCAACTGAGGTTTGAAAACTGCCTTAAAGTATAAAGAAAACTTTGCAACACTTGATTTGGGCTGAAATCAAGTCCTCTCCCTGAACTCATATGGCTTCAGGTCATGATTTGGTTAGCTTTTTCTCTAAGTATTAAGATATAAACCATTCTTTGCTCAACATTTACTGAGCACTTACTATATGCAAGGCATGGTTCTTGTTGTAGTCGGCGTACCACTGTGCCTGAGTAATAGAATCCATAGTCCAGTGAGGAAGACAGACATTAAACTGGATGAGGCCGAGAAATCTTAATACCTCAGATCTAATACGGGTGTTTGGCTAGGCAGATGGGATGTCCTCACATCCCTTAATTCTGGAGTGAGTACCTAAGCCTAGGTACCTTGAAATCTGAGCTGCTGAGCCTCACAGTAACCCCGGGAGTTAGTGAGCATCTGCCATATGAATCTCCACCATTGCCCCGTGTACACAGGTGGCCGAGACGGGGGCATTTCATGGCAACTTGGAGGTTTGTATCAGTTACTATGGCTGGATAATGAGTTACTCAAAATGTGTAACTTGACACAATGGTTATGCGTCATCCCTCGTGATTTCTGTGATTTTGGAAAGACGGCAGGACAGTTCTTGATTTGGGTATCTCGTGACCAGTGACAGTGCGCTGGGTCATCTAAAGCCTTGACGGAGGCTGGGAGACCGGCTTCGGATGTGCTTTAGTCATGCGGCTGGCGAGCTGCTTCTGGTTGCGGGCACCGGGCCTCGGTTCTTCTCTATATGGGACTCTCCACGGGATTGTTTGAGGGTGGCTTCCCCTATCCACCCTCAAACAGGATGGCTGGCTGCCCCTAGAATGAGCTCTCCAAGAGGCCAAGAGGGAAGCTCTACGGCTCTTTATGATGTAGCGTCAGAAGTGCCCCCATTGCCACTGCCACCATATCATAAGGATCAACCAGGGGCCCACCATATTCGGTATGAGAAAGGATTTTACAAGGGTGTGAACAAGCCATGAAGGTGTGCTTCACTGAGCCCCGTCTTGAAGATTAGCGACCACCCCTGGCTGCCTCCCAGCAGGACATCGCTTTCTGTAATAATGAAATGATGCAGATGAGTTGATTGAGGTCATGCATCTCTTAAATGAAGCTTCTACATTCTTAAATTGATGCTTCTTTGTTAACCTTTTGCTGCAAACGGACATGAGGGCCAATAAAGAAGGCAACCACTGATGTTCATTCATATATCAGAGGGCCGCATGCAGCATACAGTGTCCGATCGATTACCCAGGAAGATGAGGTGCAAGTGCTTTTTATTAAACTTGAGACACAGAACCCACTTAAAAGTGTTTTATCATAATCTCAGTAACATCTGTAGTCTGCTTTTCTGTTCCCTTAAGTGATTCACTTGATTTCTTGTGTGTAGAATTTACACTACGTTGGACAGTTCTCAATAAGCTACTTTTGTGAAAGTAAAATATGTTTCTTTTGCGAAAGGAAAATGAATATATTTCCCTGGGACTTAATGAGATGAGGTTTTGGGGTATATCACAAATGCCATCTTTTTTTAGGGAAGCCTTTTATCTATAATGGCATGATGATGGCTTATTGTGAGTCTCCAAATGTTACGTCCACTGAGGAAAAAAAAATCTCATGCTGCATAGACTACGCTTACAGGGCCTGTCTCGGAGTCGTGACTAAGTGACCCGTCCGTCACAGTTCCACTGAGTACTCAGGTAACCTTAAAAATGGTGGTTGCTCAGTTGGTGGTTGCTCACTTGGTGGTTGCTCCATGATAAGGGTAATTTAGAGGAATGTATATTTCTGTATCACACTGTAAGCTCATAAAAATAAATATTTATTTTGGACTAAGACCTTTTTAAGGAGAAGTAAATCTCTATCTCACTATGAAGTAACTCGCTACAGTAGCATGGGGCTTTGTGAATTATATCTCCTCATGCAAACTACTGATACTTATAGCCCTGGGATTAAAAAAAAAAAAAAAAGATTCATGAGCAAGTATATTTTCGTCATTATGATTCAAGGAGTAGTCTCTATTTATTTTATTTAAAATTTTATTTATTTTAGAGTGGGAGAGACAGAGCATGAGACTAGGGAGGGTCAGAGGGAGAAGCAGACTCCCCAGTGAGCGGGGAGCCCGATGCAGGTCACTGTCCTGGGATTTTGGGATCATGACCTAAGCTGAAGGCAGACCCTTAACCGAATGAGCCACCCAGGTGCCCCTAGGAACAGTTATCAAACACATAAAAATGTTTTAATAATATGTAAGAATAGGAAATTTAAGCATTCAAGTTACAAGGGAGAACAAAATATGTTGGAAACTTGTGAAAATACATAGTGATTTTCCTTATGCTCCACAAGCAAGTGAAGCGATATGATGGACATTAAGAGAAGGGAAAGAAAAGTGAGTTGGGGGAAATTGGAAATGGAGATAAAACATGAGAGACTGTGGACTCTGAGAAACAAACTGAGGGTTTTGGAGGGAGGGGGCTGGGGGATGGTGAGCCTGGTGGTGGGTATTAAGGAGGGCACGGATTGCATGGAGCACCGGGTGTGGTGCATAAGCAATGAATTCTGGAACACTGAAAAAAATAAAATTAAAAAATATAATTTGTAACTTGTAAAAAATAAAAAATAAAAGAATAGCACTTATTCAAAATTTCAAGAAAAAAAGAAAACATAGTGATTTTGCTAACAAGTAATTCTAAAAACTATGCCTTTCGACGTTATATTGACTATGGAAAAACTTTAAACGGCTTCCAACTAGGCTTTGTTTATGTATCACATATCTTTGGATATGTATTGGTATCAAAATGACTATATAAACATCATATATGAAGGATAAATAGTTTAGTGAGCAACTACAATTCTTTCATCTAAGTTACCAGTATGTTCAACTTTTCTCGTAGGATACTTTTAGAAGTATTTTTTAAAGGATATTTTTCTAACTAGTAGTAGTAAGGCTGATTAATAGCTGTTTTTTAGGAGAAAACATTGTGGTTTTTATGATGTTCCAGGGGCTATAATACTGTTTTCAGTAAAGTATATATGTATGTCCCCAAATAAATGGACTAGTTAAACATCCTGGCGTTTACTCTCACCACAGTGCCATGCTGAACGCCTTTCACTACTTTAGGAATTTCATGAAGATGGTATAGATTCGTCATTATGACATATCCGGTTTGATGGGAGTTGATAGTATCCTGTAGGAGTAAATGAGATCGCATACATAAAGGTTTCTTTTTATTGTTCTGTTGATGGATTCACATTCACAGATTTAGTGTGAAACCTAGAATGTCTTTCTTGGGGCACCTGGGTGGCTCAGTGGGTTAAAGCCTCTGCCTTCGGCTCAGGTCATGATCCTAGGGTCCTGGGATCGAGCCCCACATCCGGCTCTCTGCTCTGCGGGGAGCCCTCTTCCTCCTCTCTCTCTCTCTGCCTGCCTCTCTGCCTACTTGTGATCTCTGTCTGTCAAATAAATAAATAAAATTTTAAAAAAAAGATATTTACAGAATGTCTTTCTTGTGTTCTGAGAATTTCCTGGCCCTGCCCAACAACAGCTGGCTGTCTAGTTCTCCTTAAATGGTGGTACAGAATCAGCTCCAGGAGTCTCCTGGATGCTGGAGCCAGCTTGACAAGAAGTGTGAAATACAGGCAGAGCTTGATACACTCTCTGTGCAGTTGCTGCGTGTGGAAGCCTTTACCCTTGATGTGCTCTAGATTCTGGATCACGTGCAGAGAACTCTCAGCAGTGAGTCTGGGTCCGATAGGATCCAAACCATCGAAGCCAAATATCCACGTGGTATGTATAATGGTCCTCCAAAGTGTGTTGTAAATACAAATATCTTTACAGGTAATAGAGATACCGAGCAAACTTCCCCCCAGAATTCTGCTCGAGTCTACTGACATAGAGAAGTATTCCAAGGAACTCTCTGACCTCAGTGTAGCATTAGGCATCGGGCCCAGCCAAAGACTTAGAAACAGTGGCTGTATCCACGCTATCCTATGGCGGTGAACACTGGACTTGACAAACCACATGCTTCACTGCCTCAGCGGTTTGCCTTGCTCCCCGTCAATGCAGTATACATTGTCGCACCGTGAGTAGCAGCACGTGCCCTTGCTCCAACAAGACCGTGCATCTCCTGGACTGCACTTGAGTGAGAGAAAGATTAATTGAGGACATGCAGTCAGCTGTACCGGAGTCATGATCCAGCGATGGGTGGTCGCCCAAGATGAACCAAAATGGCATGAGACGAAAAACTCCAGACTGCTGAAGGCAAAAGGAGCTCCTCTGAGCTACCAGAAAGGCTATGTGTGGTCTCGGTGAGGACTGGACTGTGGAGTGCACGAGCCTGACGTCATTATCTGGGAACTCCACGATAAGCAGCTGCAGAGGGCTGTAGCATATAAAAATGCAAACAGTGAGCACATGAAAGCGTATTTTATGAAAGAAGTTAGGCATATTATTTTTCTTCTTCTGGCTCAACAATGAAAAGATCATACAACAAAAAATTTTTGTACTAATTAATAGCATCCAAAATAAAAAAAAAATCATAAAATGACAGCATTAAGCAAAGAGAAAGATGTTACACACATAGAATGCTATTGTGAAGATACACAGACTACCTAAAATCCATAATCCTAGCCAACTGTGCTATTTAAATTCTAGAATTATCAGTATTTATTCGCAGGAAAGAATAAAATGTATTGGTTTTTTTAGAAACAGTGCACTAATCCTAGGTTAGCACTAACCTAAGATTTTTTACAAATATGGGGAAAAATGTGAATCTCGGGGTCCCTGGGTGGCTCAGTTGGCTAAGTGTCTACCTTTGGCTCAGGTCATGGATCCTGGGATCCTGGGATCAAGTTCTGCACGGGGCTCCCTGCTCAGTGGGGAGCCTGCTTCTCCCTCTCCCTCTGCCCCTCCCCGTGCTCGTGCACTCGTGCTCTCTCTCTATTTCTCTCAAATAAATAAAGTCTCAAAAAAATAATAATAATGTGAACCTCGCTGCATCCATACTCCAGGCAGGACGTCAGGAAGCTGCGTGAAGGGAGCCTGGACATGGTGCTGTGTTGTGGCCTGGCTGTCAGTTACACACAGGAAGAAAATGATCTTCTATCATAAGCTCATACTGCAGATTTCACAGTCCATCCGAAATAACTGTTTAAATGCTTTCAGTTCTGCATCTAAGCCCACTAAAACAATTTTGACATGCATCAACAGGGAGGTTTTATGGGAATATCCATGGACTTCTAACATTTTAAAAAGGGAAGTAATAAATTTGATATTTCGAATTAGAAGGAGATGCCTATGATGTGTATTAAATATTGGATTTGTATTGAAAGTAATCTGTTTTTTATTTATTCTTCCTCAAAAATGTGTTTCTTATTTAACTTCTGTTTGCCTAGAATTGTATACCCTCTACTGTAAATTTTGTACTATCCCTACCATAGAAACAGCATTAAAATTTACTCTTAAGGATTTCTTTTCATAAATAAATAATACTAGTCCAATGTTAATATACCCTAGCAGTTTAATCGTGCATGTGGCATCTCCATCATAAAAAAAAAAAAAATTAGAACATTTGGAAGAACATATATAAATGAGATTTTTAAGAAATTTAGGCAGATTTTTGCTGCATTTCACTATTTGAAATGATAGATTTGGGGTTCTTTTAATGCAATTTTAAAAGCAAAGAGGGTAATCATTAAGATTTTGGAGTCAGAACAAGATTCTTTCCAACATGTTACGTAAGATCTCATGAGACTAAAGAAGTTTCCAGCACTTATGGGAAATGCACATTTGTGAGATTAGACCTCCTTTCTATTATCCAGCCCTTGAGTTAACCAAACATTACTAGGGTGATGACAGATTGCTCTTCCAAAGCATTTGTAGAGCTCAAACACAGAGCTTAGAAACCGGTGAGTATAATCTTATCTTGATTCAGCATTGAGCAAGAATGCTATAGGGGCGCCTGGGTGGCTCAGTGGGTTAAGCCTCTGCCTTCGGCTCAGGTCATGATCTCAGGGTCCTGGGATCGAGCCCCACATCGGGCTCTCTGCTCGTCAGGGAGCCTGCTTCCCCCTCTCTCTCTGCCTGCTTCTCTGCCTACTTGTGATCTCTCTCTCTCTC